>NW_026931686.1:0-17500 GCF_032062105.1 Saccostrea cuccullata
TTCTATGTACAATACAGTCTGTTATATAGATGAATTAGTGCCAGAACAACAGTCTTCTAGGTCACTTTCTGGACACCCTGTGTTATATATCCCACTCTATGTTCTGTTACACATGTTAGAGATCTTGTGTTACAGACATGTAGACCCGGTGAGAGCACAGACAGCTCTTAATGACCTACAGGACCTGGTCCACTTGGGGAAATATATGGATGAACTTAAAAGAGACAAATCGTGTCAGATTCTAGGGATCTGTCAACAGGTTACAGGAAATCATCAAGCTGCTCTGCACTCCTACCAACAATCTCTCAGACATACATCAAATTACATACAAACTGCTACATTGATGAGGATACAAGAAATCATGAAACTCATGTAGAGAAATTAATAATACTATACCATGAGTGTTACTTATCTGAGTTCAGCAATTCAGTACTTTTTTTTGGAGAGGAATAAGAATTACACACACACACACCATCCAATCTCTACCTTACAATTTCATTACCAATATTTTTTTTAATATCTAGTAATTATGATATTAAAATGTGGTATTGTTTATTATCCTTTTAATGGGGAATTTTTATGTTCCTATGACAATCTTCTATGTACATATATGGTAATAAAATCCTTATCATGTTTCTTTTTAAATTAAGTTTGTATTATTTGTAAATAAAGTTTGTAAAGCAATGATTTATATCATTAAAATCAGGTACTGTATACTGCAGATTGGTAAATAATTACGATTCATTACTTTTTCTATGAAATTGATCCCATCGTAAATGCTAGCTATCATTTGTTTTTAAAAACGTTTAAATGCTCATACAAAATTTAGATTACATAGGAAAGTTGACAGAGGATTTCTTGCAGCGTGAAACTAAAACCATCACGATTGGTATTTTTCGAGATTTTTTTAAATTTTAACAATGTGGAAGTAAAACAACTTACAGGCTTTCCCATATGGCTGATGATAAATAATTTTTAAAAAACAGAAACATTCTATTGAGTTTCGTCTTTTAACACATTTCACCCCTTTATCCTGTGGCTCTCATTGAATTGTATTTGTATTTCTTGTATTTGTATTTCTCACTAAAAAACTTGAATCAACACCACCTGTGGATACTTCCATCTCTCTTTGATTGATCATAGCTTTAGTAGATTTTCAAAGATTTTTACCACAATTTAATTTTCTATTATGGCCCGCTCTGACCCAAGGAGTCATGATTTAAACAAACTTGAATCTAGACTACGAGAGGATGCTTCTGAATATACATAACCTACCACGACTTTTTAAATCTAGATTTTTAATGATTTTTCCAATATATTTCTATGTTAAAATTTGATCATCCATGGTGGCCTCACCCTTCCCCTGAGGTTATAATTTGCACAAATTAATTTACAATACATGAGAATGCTTTTAAGCTCACGTGAGCCGAAGGCTCAAGTGAGCTTTTTTGATCAAAATTTGTCCGTTGTCTGGCGTTGTAAACTTTTCACATTTTCATCTTCTTCTCAAGAACCGCTGGACCAATTTCAATCAAACTTGCTACAGAGTATTCTTTGGTAAAGAGAATTCAAGTTTCTTCAAATGAATTAAGGGCCATGCCCTCTTCCAATGGAAGATAATTATGAATTAGTGAAAATTTAATGGAATTTTTAAAAAATCTTCTTCTTAAGAACCATTGAGACAGGAAAAATGAAACTTATGTGGAATCATCCTCAGTTAGTTTACATTCAAGTTTGTTCAAATCATGACCCCCGGGGCAAGGGTGGGGCCACAATGGCCGATCATACATCATACGAGTTTTACATAGGAAAAATATAGGAAAAAATCTTTCAAAATCTTCTTCTCAAGATCTATAAAGAAAGGACAGGAAAGATGAAACTCATGTTGAATCATCCTCAGGTAGTTTACATTCATTTTGTTCAAATCATGACCCCCGGGGGAAGGGTGGGGCCACAATGGGCAATCAAAGTTTTACATAGAAATATGTAGGAAAAATCTTTCAAAATCTTCTTCTCAAGAACCATTGAGACGGGAAAAATGAAACTTATGTGGAATCATCCTCAGGTAATGTTCATTCAAGTTTGTTCAAATCATGACCCCCGGGGTAAGGGTGGGGCCACAATGGCCGATCAAATTTTTACATTGGAGTATTTTAGGAAAAATCTTTCAAAATCTTTTTCTCAAGATCCTTAGGGACAGGAAAGATGAAACTCATGTTGAATCATCCTTAGGTAGCGTACATTCAAGTTTGTTCAAGTTTTGACCTCTTGGGGTAGGGTGGGGCAACAATGGTCGTTCAATGTTTTACATAGGAATACATAGGAAATACATCTTTTTTCTAAAGAATAGCAAAGCCATGATTAGTGATATTTATATGGAAGCATCCTCAGGTAGTGTAGAATGAAATTTGATCAAATCATAACCTCCAATGATGCATCAAGTTTGGTTACAGTTTCTTAGTAATGTTAATAATGGATTTGCTTCTACCTGGTACTCATCTAGAAAATGTAGGTCAGATCCATCATCCGAAACAATTCTGGCAAAGTGCATCCTTAGATTTGTCATCCTTGCAGACAATACAGGACTCATAGTTACTTAGAAATGAGCTCTGCTTCAAAAATATTGACAAGAAATTTTAACTTGTTCCAAAAACAGTAGTTCTGATCATAGCTAAAATTGCAGCATCTGAAACCATGACTGGTACAGTGAAACACACTAGAAGCATCATTCATATATACCTGATAAATGTAGGGCATATTAGAAACACTTGAACAGAAAACTGCAACAAAAACCTTAACCTGGGATGCCAACATCGACGCCAAGGGTCTTACATAAGTTCTCCATCAACTTCGTTGAGATGAGTAAAAAATACATGCGCTTCACATTTATGTAGAGATTTTCTTGTAGACTTAATTGAATATTGCATCAATTGTTTGAAAATCATCAAAAATTATTAACTTCTTTGTTTTTATTTAGTGTCTCTTTAAATTCCCCACTTGATAGTGAAACTGCGATGGTATAAACTGAGGTCCTGTGTTGCAGTAGGTGCTGACATGAAAAGCATCCCTCCCTAATTAATGGTCATATGCACCGAGTGCAGCTTTCCTAATCGGCTAATTGTGGCTTCTCCATATGAGTGAAAAATTCTCGGGATGGACGTTAAACAACAATAAATCAATAATTAGTTTTATAGCAAAATATTTTCATTATTTAGCATATTCATTATCATTATTTTTAGGACCAACAGGATCTGTAAGAAAAAAAAATCTTATTCAAGTTGCCTGCTCTTGGTGAACAAATATTGGATCTAGAGTTCATTGCTATTCACAGAGGATCAGTACTAGAGCAGAAATTAATGGAACCCATTTCTCACAGAAATAGTTTGAATCCCAAATAGTAGAAAAGATCCGATTCTTTACTCCGGAGAAGGAGGTGTGGGTAAAGTCAGAGAGTGTTCATATAGGCAATGTACACGTATCACGAACTTTACACTTATAGATGGGGAAAACACGGCACTATCGTATCAACCGTCCAATGGAAAAGAGTGTACAACACAACTGGAAAGATTATCCAGACTATATTGAAAATTTTCAATTAACAAAACAAAAACTTTTGAAACTTAAAAGTTATCACAGTAATTCTAAACTTCGTGAATGGTTTTCACTCGGAGAGAGCGGCCAGTGGACTCAGTTTGTGGAAGCTCTCCTGACAGAACATTATGATCCCAGCTATAGTTTATCACAGAGCAAGAACTTCAAATCCCCCGCCACTGATGTTTATCAAGACAGTCTAGATCATGAGCATGTACAGTCATTTCTTCACACTTTGACCTCTGATCCAGCAAACGGCGCTCTATCTGAGGTCAAGGATAAAATGTCTGCTTAAACACATGACATCTTTTGATCAGTTCCACAACAATGGCTGCTATGTTCCTACAACCATCTGATTAAAACAAATAAATAGAATTGTATTTAAAATTCTTTTTTAATTATTACTGTTAATGGAAAGACATAATATTCATTATCACTGATAATATTAAAGTCTCTTTTTCCTATATACTGGATGTTCAGAATAAAAGTGTCTATTTTCTTAACTATTTAAACACTATTATTCTATTTATATGACATAAAATAAGTTTACTCATCTAACTTATCTAAGTGTTATGATAAACAGATATTAGAATCGTTCTAGTTCTGTCTCTAAGTGTGATGTTATCTTACCTAACTATCCCGCAATGGTAGCGCCCTCTATGTAGAAACTCCAATTCTCGTTACATATCAATCATTTCTCTAGGATAATGAGAAGTTACATCGCTGAAAGCCTATAAATTACATGTGTTACATCAGTAAAAGTCTGTAAATTACATTTGATAGATCAGTAAAAGCCTTATAAATTACATGTGTCACATTAGTAAAAGCTTGTAAATTGCATGTGTTACATTAGTAAAAGCCTGTAAATTACATGTTTTACATCAGTAAAAGCCTGTTAATTACATATGTTAAATCAGTAAAAGCCTGTAAATTACATGTGTTACATTAGTAAACACCTATAAATAACATGTGTTACATTAGTAAAAGCCTCTAAATACATGTGTTACATCAGTAAAAGACAGTAAATTACATGTGTTACATCAGTTAAAGTCTGTAAATTGCATGTGTTCAGTAAAAGTCTGAAAATTACATATGTTCAGTAAAAGTCTGTCAATCACATGCGTTACATCAGTAAAAGCCTGTCAATCACATGCGTTACATCAGTAAAAGCCTGTCAATTACATGTGTTACATCAGTAAAAGCCTGTCAATTACATGTGTTACATCAGTAAAAGCTTGTCAATCACATGCGTTACATCAGTAAAAGCCTGTATATTCAATCTACAGATTGTTGTCAACCTGTGTATAGAATAATGTATTTTAATGGTGTCTACTTGTGTGCCAAGTTTAGTGAAATCAGACCAAATCGGTAGGTGGAGTAGCGTTTTGAAAACTTTTTACAGACAGCGAGATGGGAAAATCGTTTACAGGAAGACTGATGGACAGACAGTCACCTGACACTTTACTCTCAAATTAGATCTTTGACCAATAGAGCTAAAATTTTTCTTCTCAAGAACAGCAAAGCAGTCAGCGGTCATATTTATATGAAAGGATCCAGGCGAATAGCTGCTTATACGCAAGTGCATACACATCATCTTCAAAAAAGAAATGAAGATTTTTTCGGAAAAAAATTAAAATCCAGCACTTTTCGAATTTCAAATAATTTTGCGTCTTATTGTTCAGATTCAAATTTTTGTTCAGCATGTCTGTACAATCAAATCTAAAGTCTTTTATAAAATCAATTCCAAAAACATCTTCCAAAATTCTTGAGGAGGAAAATTTCGTTCAACAAATAAAACATATGTAGATAACAAAGAGTATTCGAAATAAAAAGTCCATCAAACAATACAAAATAGGAACAGAGTTAACGCAGACTCCCAAACCATCAAAGATGAGATCAAGTACCATGGAGGAGTGAGTATCCCCTTCCAATCGGTCACACCTACCATGTGCTCCTTGTCATGATTGGGTAATAATGGACAAATCTGTCGTCAATTCAGTGTATAAATAATGTACTACCAATTAGTTTGAAAAACGTCAATCAGCATGCATTTGAGTCAATGATAAATCGTATTTGCTGACAAAGTCATTGTATCGACGAATGAGACCTTATAAATCGAGGTCCCGCACGAAAAATATCCCTCCCTTCTCAATGGCCCTGAGTGCCGAGTATATGACAAATTTCAGTTCTCCATCGGCAAGTGGTGGCGTCTGAATATGAGAGAAAAAAATTCTCGAGAGGGACGTTAAACAATATCATTCAATCACGGCGGGTATGACCGGTCGGCAAGGTTTTGATGTTTAAGTGGTCTGTGTTTGCTCAGCTCTTCTTTTGTAATGTTTTTAGACTTTTTGATCTTGTTCATTATATCCAAATGTGTCATTCAAAATCTTCTTCTCAAGAACAGTGAAAAATTAGTGACATGAAAAAACTTCTTAAAAACAAATGGCCTCGTGGGGATCCGGGTTAGAAAAGGTCCTCAGCACCCCCTTGCTTGTCGTAAAAGGCGACTAAATGGGGCGGTCCTTCGGATGAAACCGTATAAACCGAGGCCCCGTGTGACAGCATGTATTGCACGATAAAGATCCCTCCCTGCTCAAAGGCCTTAAGTGCCGAGCATAGGCCTAAATTTGCAGCCCATCATCGGCAATGGTGACGTCTCCATATCGGTGAAATATTCTGGAGAGGGACGTTAAACAGTATACAATTAATCAATCAATCTTAAAAACAAATGGGCCAGAAAAAATGAAACTCATGTGGAATCATTGTCAGGTAAATGTAGATTCAAGTTTGTTTAAATCATTACCCCCACGGGTAGAGCGAGGCCACAATATGCAAAGTTTTGCATAGCAATTTATTTTTAAAAAATCTTTTAAAATCTTTTTCTGAAGAAGAGTTTATTCAAATCATGACCCTTAGGGGTAAAGTGGGGTCGAAATGAAAGTTCAAAATTATAGTGAAAAAGAAACAGTTCAAAAATATGTAAAAGAATCCCTAGTGTACTTTCAATTGTGATCAAATCATGCCCCTTTTCCTTTTTATGCTTAGTAAGGACCACTTATACATATTAGTTTTTCAATACTCAACTGATTTCTGCTTTTTTCCAAGCTTCATTGCTCAGTGAGCGATCTTGACCTTTGTGCTCTTCTTTGTGTTACATTGAAAACTTATTTTTTTTGGTGTTTTTTTTTTTTTGTTGTTGTTGCAATCAAACAAAAAGTACACGAGGATCACATGATTATTATTTTTAATATATTTTTTCAGATGCCATGCATGAAAAAATTATAATTTTAAACTAAAAATAAGACGTATGTATACGTAAGCCTTGGTTTAGAGTGAACTTAATTTCTATAATCCGGGGGAAGGGGGAGGAATGGAGAGCCCCACGAAATAAGGACCACAACAAAATCAAAATTTTTATATACAAATCTATTCTAATAAGCTTTGTTCAATCATTTCCTTACATAAAACACTCAATAGAAACTTATAAGTGTTTTATATTCCACTTATAAACAATTCATAAGTCACGTAGGTTCTATTTACATCAACTTTTTATTTTAACTTCCTTTGCCTGAAATTTTGAATCAATTGACTCAGTTGCTTTAGAATTCATAAATTTGAAGAACCCTAGAGGTCATTAAATCTTGATGACTCTTTGTCCAACATTCTTGATTGGGTCTGAATTTATATGTAGTGTTTGCATTTTTATGAAAAGTCTCATGTAAGGGATATTTTTCATAACATATTAGCTTGATTATTTCGTGTAAAGTGCAGATACATATGTACATGATTGTGAAAAAAGAAACTTTGAACATCATACAACACCTGCATCATTGGAAGCTCTGTTCTAAATAAAGATGTTAAAGGCAGTGCTATTCTTCACTTATAAATGACTTTTTAAGGGCTCATACTTTATAAAGTATGAGGGGCTAATACTTGACTTATTAGTCACTTATAACTCAGACTATACTTGCATAAAGCAAAAGTGTCTAATACTGGCTAATATGTCACTTATAGGTCAAGCACGTCATTTGCATATAAAATCCTAATGAGTAATTTATTAGTCATAAGATAAATGTATCAGTGAAGTGTAAGTCCAGATTAAACAACTCATAAGTAAACAAATAAATCACTTATCAGGAATTTCTGTAAGGATTGTTTAAAAAATATTAACCAGAGCAAAACAATTTATTGAATCAAATTCTGGTGTTTATCATGGTAGGTAGAACCCCAAATCTCAGCACAGAACCAGGACCCAGGGATTTTTTATTTGTATTTATTTTTCTTTATTTTTATTTTTTTTTTTAAATTAAATTGTTGTTCTATCAAATTTTACTATTTGTTCTACATGAAAAAATCCAAAAATAAAGTAAAATAAGTATTTAATAAACATAAGTGGAATGAGATTACAGAGATCACCTCAATAAATGTCAAGGCAGTTACATACTTAACTAATAATGTAGTAGTGTGCATCATATCTTTATATGCAACATATATGCAATTTTATTCTGAATGTGCTTGCAGTTACTTAAGGAAGTACTTGTTCTAATAATACAGATAATATGTTAATAGTGTGATGTTAACAGTAGGTTTTCTCAGCACTTTGAAAGGAGGGCAAATTAATTCATTAAATAATCTATTTACTATGTCTTATATTATTTAACTTATTTAAGGTAGTCCGATCCTCAGGTTTATAAATTAGCATTTAAGTAATCAAAAACACTCATAAAAGTATCTCTGAATCCACAAAATTTTGTTAATTCATCCACAGTATTAATATTTCTTGAAAGTTCAAGATTAAAGTTAATCATATAATATAGGGAAAATTGACAAATCTCCAATATTTTTGCTGAAAAAGCGAATTGGAATATCAGCAATGCATTTTCAAATTGCAAACAGATCAACAAATATATTTAAGGTTAAAAACGATAGGTATCCAGGCATTCAGATAAATTGTCTTGATTTTTATACTTATTTGTTTTGTTTTGTTTTTTTTGGGGTTTTTTTGTTGTTTTTTTTTGGTCTTCTATTTCCGTCATATAAATCTATAATACATAGTGGTAAGGGCTTTTGCTATCATTGCAAGACACCACCAATCATTTTTTATATCATGATTATAAGCATTGGTATCTAAGGTTGGATTCAAGGGAATCTTATTTCTTTAAAACTGATTTATCTTTTTTTCTTTTATAGGGTACAAATGTCAATTTCAAAAAACCTTGAATCTTTTAAAGATGATTAAATGAAAATTGTTGCAAGCAAAAGAAAAAACCTTAAATAAAAAACAAAACAAAACCAAAAAAAAAAAAGAAGTGCAAGACCTATAATATTTTATACAGATATCTAATAAAGATAGTACTGCATAATTGCACATGTAAAACAGATAGAAAACTGAAAGTACAGTAGGATCTATTTTCCATATCTAATTGAACAGGAAATATTATGCTATATTAAAATGACTTTCTACAAATGGCTGTAAGTAGAAAAACAAAATTGTACATACATGTACATGTATCTATATATTATCAAAATAGACTACTAATTTTTTTTTTCAATATTCTAAAGTTCGCTTTTTCATTGTAAGTCATATGTAGTTGTACAACAGATGTGATGAGCTGTATGATTTTTGTCTATAAACACATTACTTAGCGCAATGTAACTTACAGTCATAAATAGTGAAATTGCGATTGTGACGCCAAACCCCGATGGTCTGCGCCAAACCCCGACAACTCGCTGTCTTTACAGTTGTCAAAGTCCGATGGTCACACCAAAGCCCGATGCCTCGTTTCCTATGAGACACGTTGCGCTAAAGAGCGATGGTCTGACATGATTTGCTTTACTTGAATTACTGACACCAACAAACATGGGATGTATTAAGTGTGCATGTATGAGAATAATTGACAGACTCTATGTATCCAGTTCCAAATACAGACAGATCACATGTTCATTATTTGTTCCTAATTTTACAGAACATGGTCCGTGTATTACTGGTGTTATGTTGGGAGGAATAGAGTATGACCATGCCCATTGTTTTGTCTGTGATTTTTGGCTCCTCCTGCCTCCAAATGGGCACGCAGATGGCTCTTATGGCCCCCGTCTTTTATTGTTGATGACATCATCAGAAATGGGTGCAACTTTGTAGCAATAGGACACAAACTAGGAAAACATACAGACAAAGAATGGAGAATATCCTTCTCTTTGGTAGAACAAAAACTTATATAATCAATGAATTATTGCCAATTTTTAACTTATGGGGTACTTAAATTGTTCTTAAAAGAGTCTATTAATGATGGATTAAGTGATGAGGATAAATTGTTTTGTTCCTATCACATGAAAACAGCAGTTTTCTTGGTGGTACAACAAAACATAATACCTCAATGGTGTCCTCAAAATATTCTTCATTGTTTCTGGGTCTGTTTTAAACTTATCCTTAAATGGATGTATGAGAGGGTATGTCTAAACTTTTTTATTCAAGAAAACAACATGTTTATAAGCAATATCCATGGTGAAGCACAAAAGAATTTATTCAATAGGCTTTATAGTTTGTATGAGAAGGGTTTAGCTTTACTTTTTCATATCCCATGTATCAGGCCCAGTGTTGTAAGGGTCCTTCAAAATACTAGACAATTTGTTAATACTGTTGAACAGATTCTGAGTTCCAAGCTTTTGTTTGAAAAAGATCTAATTTATGAATTGTATCTCAATGACCTACCAGCAAGTAACTTGCATTCATGTATTAGGTCCTTAGGTCCTGTAGAAAAGTTTATAATTTTACCCCTGACGCAAAACCAAGTTCTCATGTTACAGAGGCTTACAACATGTGCAATCCGGGGCACTGCTTTTATCTTATACGAGCAATTAACCTTTTGTGCACCATTCAAGGTATATATATATATATATATATATATATATATATATATATATATATATATATATATATATATATATATATATATGACATCTCCTTTCCAAAATAAATAATTGAATAAATGTTGAATCAACTGTTTTTCAACATATAATCAATGTTGATTATCAATGTTGATTCAATGTTAAGACTTCAACGTTGATACAAATTTTCAAAATCTAACTTAAAATCAATGTTGAATCAACATAGAAAAACAACGTTGATTCAAAGTTTATTCAATGTTGTGTGCCTGCTGGGTACTAGCTCAGTTGTAAACAAACAGGTGTATATGGCTTACAAAATATCCAGTTATATGCTGAAATTAGCATCGAAGTTTGGGTGTATTTCTGATATGTTGTTTAGTGCAATGTTTTACTACAACACACTTAGATATAAAGAAGCCCTATCATATATAGAATGACAAAGGTCAAGTTAGCACAGCCGTATGTAATGTATGTCAACAATTTAGCCGAAGATGCACTGAGTTACATGGTTCCTGAGTCCTTAGGGGGACAGTTCTGGTCTGCAAAAATGAGACAGGCTGTAGCATGAGATATTTCTATTTACACTTTTGTCTGCTACATGAATGAATTAGCGCCAGAACAACAGTCTGTGTTACAGTGTGGATACCCTGGATTAACAATCCCACTCTATGTTCTGTTACACATGTTAGAGATCTTGTGTTACAGACATGTAGACCCAATGAGAGCACAAACAGATCTAAATGTCTTTCAGGACCTGGTTCAGAATGATCAGAGGAAGAATATAAATGATCATAAAAGAGACATAATCTGGCAGATTCTAGGGATCTGTCAACAGGTGACAGGGAACCTCCAGGCTGCTCTGTACTCCTACCAACAATCTCTCAGACATACATCACACAACATACAAACTGCTACATTGATGAGAATACAAGAAATCATGGACCTCTTGCACAGAAATCATTAATAACCATGAAAATATCCCCTGATTGTTACTAGTCAGAGTTCAGAACTTCAGAAGTAGCCCCCCAACCCCCCCCCCCCCTTCACTTAATTTCTATTTTAGAATTTCTTTACGTTTTTTGGCATGATATTACACTGTGGTATTTTTTATTATACTTTTTTTAAAAAAATGATGAATTGTTTTGGTTTCTATAACAATGTATGTACATATAAAGAAATCCTTATCATATTTTTAAACATGCATTATTTGTAAATAAAGTTTGTAAAGCAATGATTTATATCAGTAAAATTGGGTATACTGTAGATTGGTAAATAATTATGTTGGTTTTAATTTCACATTGTTCACGATTCATCAAATTTTTTTGAAGATTTAAACCCATCGTGAGTGCTAACCTTATTATTTTTTTTTAAAACGATGAAATGTTCATACGAAAATTTAAATTGATACTAATGTATCTTGCAGCATAAAATTAAAACCATTGCGATGGGTACTTTTTAAGAAATTGTGAATTTTAACACCATAGTATATAACGACTTACTGGTTCTCCCAAGTGGCTGCCATTTACTTCAATCTCAAGGATAATAAAAAGAATTTAAAAAAACAAAACAACAGACCCATGGAACACAACTCTCGCCGAAGCAGCTTTCGCCTTGATGTTCTTTAACAGATTTCCCACTTTTCCAACTTTAATCTTCGCCATAACTTTTGAACTGTGAGGGATAGAGACTTCATATTTGGTATGCATACTCCATTAATTAAGCAACTGACACCAAGGTCAATGACCTTGTGACCTTGACTGTGACATATATGCTAAAAATAACTTTTTTGGAACTTTTGCCATTCCTTTTATATCATAGGAGATAGAGTCTTCATATCTGGTATGCATACTCCACTAATGAAGTGCTTTCAAATGAAACCAAGGACAATAATGGTGTGGCCTTGACTGTGGCCTATATGCCAAACATTGCTTTCTTGAACTTTGTTGCCGCCAGCGCATAGTGTTTCACAAACACATCTTGTTTATCGCAGTTTTACCCCTGTATCCCGTGGATATTTCTCATTGGCTATGGGAAATTTGCCGCCTCCATCTGTAGGCAACATTCTCGGGTTGATTTTCGATGCTTGCGAACTGAATTCACAACTTATCAATACTATCTGATACAGTCCGGTAAAAATATTTTACTATATGTTGAGTTTTGTTTTCATTTTGTGCATTTTAAAATCTGGCAAGATCTGTATCGAAATGTGAAGTTATATTTTCTTTTCATCGATATTGGTGAGTACTTGATGTATTGTCCTATTGATAAATTGTAAGTTTGATATTTAATTCGGTTCAAAGGTATTGAAAATAGGCTCCATCTCGAGAAAGCCAAAATCCCAGTCGTTTTGATGTCGCCAGTTTTGACGATTTCGTGGAACGTAATATATAAAAATTGTGAAAAAAGCCTAGAAATAGGTATATATTTCGGACTTTGGCCCACGCTAACCACAGAGGTCACAATTTTAGCAAGCTCTGAAAACTTACCACGGCGTTGATGTTCTTAATTTAACGTCCCTCTAGAGAATTTTCATTCATATGGAGACGCCATCATTTGACCAATTGCCGGTGGAAAGCTACAAATTTTTGTCCTATACTCGTAATTAGGGCCATTGAGCAGGGGGGTCGTTTTCGTGCAGACATTTTTGTGCAACACGGGACCTCGGTTTATAGTCTCATCCTAAGGACCGGTCTCATGCATGTCTCACAGTGGGATTCTTAAGATGAAGTTTTGTATAATTTTTACAACATATTTCTGTTAAAGTTTGATTGCCCATTAAATCCCCATCGCACCCCTGCGATCGTGATTTGAACAAATTTAAAATCTTCATTACCATGACTACTTGAGAATGTTTTGTTTTTTATTGAAAGTGGGGGGCTAAGTGTAAAAAAAAAATTTGTACCTCTAAAAAAAAACCTGACAATCAAAAAAAAAATTTTAAATATAGAGGAAATTTCAATTTCCAAAACACGAAAATCCTATTTCGTGGGGGGGGAGGGGGAGGGGGGAGGTTCGAACTCCAATTACGATAAAAAAAATAAAAATTACGAAGATTTGTTCAATGTCTATACTAAGTATATATTTGGAAAAAAAGGGGGGCTACGCCCCCTAGCCCCCCACCCCCCCCCCACCCCCCGGTTCCGACGCTTATGCATGGTGTTGTTATTCTTGATATGATCTTTAAAGATATTTTCAACGTATTTCTATGGGTAACTTTGACCATCAATTGTGGCATCAACACATCCTTGGTAGGTCAAAATTTGAACAAATATGAATCTATACCTGAGGATGTTTTCACACAAATTTTGAAATTGCAATGGTCCAGTGGTTCTCGAGAAGACGATGCTAATACCACAAACGATGAACAAATTGTAATTAGAAGGGATCACCTGAGACTTCGACTTAAATCATTCAGTCTAAAACATTGACAGGCTTGCATAAAACGTGTGAAAAAAAATCTCCCATGCATGAATTGTGCTTCGATATAAATTTTACCCAACTTGTTTTTTTGTTCTTTATTCCTTCGCCAAGGTCTGGCTATAACTTTAAGAAAACACACAACAAATTGCATAAACGTATTAAACGTGGGTATCAAGAAATCATATGTTACAGAACTCACCTCAACGCATCTTGTCAAGTAAGACAAGGACGCACACTAAACTAATTATTTCCAAACGTCTTTCCCAAGATGCAACATTTACACAATTTTGATTAAATACAGCTTCGAGTGACTTGGAAACGGCCTTATCTAATAACTTTAAACTAGTCACTCGTCCAGAAAATATAATTCAAATCCAGCATCTGAACATTTGAGAGTGTTCATCCCTTGATGCATCATCCCTGCAAGTTTGGTTCAGATAGGAAATACAATTTCTTAGTACATGTAATGGATCTGCTACATAAACTTTGAATTTGAATCTACACTACCTAGGGATGATTCTATAGGAGTTTCATCTTTCCTGTCTCAATGGTTTATGAGAAGAAGATTTTTCCTATATATTCCTAATTTCCTATGTTAAAATTTGATCGGCCATTTTTGCCCCACCCTACCCCCAGGAGTCATGATTTGAAGAAACTTGAATCTACACTACCTGAGGATGATTTCAAATGAGTTTCATCTTTCCTGGCCCAAATTTGCCCCACCCTACCCCCAGAGGTCATGATTTGAACAAACTTGAATCTACACTACCTGAGGATGATTCCAAATGAGTTTCATCTTTTCCGGTGTAAAGACGAATAATGATCCCCATCGAATAATGACCGGGGGTCATTTTTCAACAGCGAAAAATGACCCCCGGTCATTATTCGACGTAGAAAAATGACCCTTTTGCCCGTAGAAAAAGTGTCACTTCCCTAAAAATTTGCAGAACCAACGTGAAGAAATATGACCCCCGTAGAAAAATGACCCCCTGTAGATTAAAGCTAAAATTTTTAGGGGGCAAAAAAAAATTAGATAAAGAAGCATATTGGCCAAAATGCTCACCTGAGCTTATTGGGAATAAACTGATGATATGTTGATCTCATAACATTATACAATTATAGCTGTATTTTAAGGTAAATGCAATGATTCAGAATCAAAGGAGTAAAAGATTTATCAAGCCTTTAGGGTTAGGTAAACATTGTTTTTTGATGGTGGGAATCATCGAACTGACAAAAAAAATCAGCAGTATTATATATTATTATATCCTTCGCTTGAAAAGCGGGAGGGTATAAAGTGATTGGGATGTCCGTCCGTCCGTCTGTTACGCTTTGAGGTATCCATCTCTTATCCGCAAATCCTCATATATAAAAAATGTGTTTGTGAAACAGCTATGCCCCTGTATGGCAACATAGCGAAGATTAAACTTTTCTTAAATGCAATTTAAATATATTGTTACCCAAAGTAGGGTCTTCTCACAAGAAATACAACTGCAAAATAGGAAAGCCCTAGCACCACTTGTTCAAAAGTAATGGCTAAGGATAAGTTTTTGACAGGTAGGTCAAACTCAAAGGTCAAAGTTGATGATTTCTTAGGAAAATGTTTAATGTAACAAGGATAACATATGTGAAGTATGAATACCCTAGCCCTTACCTTTCAAAAGTTATGGCCAAGGTAAAAAAAATCATTAGTACGGAAAACTCGAAGGTCAAGGTCAAAAGGTCAAGGTTTTAAGTATTCAATGAAAGGTAATGCCAAAAAACTACATATTTGAAGTATGAGAGTACTAGTATCCACCGTTTAAAAGTTATGCCCAAAGTAAAAATTTGGCATTTTTGTGTAAAATGGGATAAACTCAAAAGTAAAGGTAAAAAGGTCAAATTTGGTGGTACCCAAAGTTAGGTCTTGTCACAAGGAATATACATATTAAATATGAAAGTCATAGCTCCAATATATGAAAAGTCATGGTAAAGGTTAAGGTTTTTGCGGACAAACAAACCGCCAGATAGACAGACGGACATACAGACGAACACGATAAAACTATATACCCCAGAATCTTCGATTACGGGGACATAAAAAGAAATGGTCTTCAATTAACTTTTCATATTAATATACATTATAAAGAAGACGTTACAACAATGAGAATGTTTGTTCTGATTTTCATATTAAATTCTCTGAAAAATATAAAAGGGTGGAGTAAAACAAGAATTAAGGTAGAACCTATGTCGGAAAAGTCTTTATCACAAGATTTTCAAATTTTTCAAAATGATAAATTAGTACTTGCTTATCAATCAGTTAAGATATCATGATATGTTTCCTTGTTTTTTAATCTAGAACAGGCTGTGAAACTTGGTATAATATTTACATACTGCGACTTCACATTTTCAAATATTTTTAGGGGTACTTGTCATAAAGGGAATATGAAAAATCACAAAAATACTTCTTCGAACATCGTCGTTTATAAACTTTTTTTATTGTATAATTTTAAACAATATTTTATCAAGAATAATTTCTTTTTTATTCATTTAACATAAAAGATAAGTCCACCATTAAAAAACATAGTCAAATGAACTCTATTATTTTTAGTCAATTATGCACCCTATATTTGTAAATATTTTTAGACGTCTTTGTCACAATGTTCTCAATCTTCAATATGATAAAGAACATAGCCAAATAATTACAAAAAATTATTAAAATATATACCTTTCCCCTCTAACTAATGAAAGATAGGCTATTTACCGATACTCATTTTCTTGACCTTTTTGCACTTACACGGGATTTAATAATTAAATGACTGTTTGGGGTTACTTTCAGATTAAATATTTATCAGAAATTGTACTTTTACTTTGAAAAGATCATATTCAATAGAAAAATTGTAATCAAACACCAAGAATATGAATAGATAACAAATAATTGTTAAAAGGAATGCATATCATTTCATTATAGATGTCACAAAAATGTACATACGATCAAACGATCTACAACACGTACATCTTTGACTTAGACTTAGACAAGATATTAAACTATATAGCTGGCAACTAAAGATTTCTTACGATTTATGCATTTCTTCAAAATGGTTATATACCATTCAAATTCTTACGAAAGTTGTATGTACATTGTAATTTCATTACACTAGATAGTCTTGGGTTTGTCAACTTCAGGTCCAGATCTAGTAAATAAAAGGTGCCTACATATTTTCTCTTATTCCAGAAATATATTGCCATTAAGCATTATAAACCAAAAAATATATGAATTTAATTAAGATTATGTTGGCTAATTGAATTCTGTCAAATTCAAAATGCAGTATTTTCTACCATTTTTTTAAGCTGTCGAGTACGGGAAAAAGTGGCATTGAATTAATTAATATGACGTCTTAATGGGTTAGCACAGTTTAACACATTTACCAGTTATGATGTAATACGAAATAGGCTCTACGTTAAAAGAAATGTAATGAATACTGTGTGCTAAATCAAAATTTTTTATCTACATGTATAGTTTTAGCATTAGAATGACTGTGTATTTTACACTAGCCCATAGCTTTACAGAGTATATTTTTAGGTCTTATACTTACCCCACCCCCTTTCTTATTTAGGAGGAAGTCGA
>NW_026931686.1:20000-47996 GCF_032062105.1 Saccostrea cuccullata
AAATAAAATATGTTTCAAATTATTCATTTTCTGCCATCACCTACACATATTATTGTCCTGTGAAACGATTTATTGTCTCTGATAATCAATCTCTTTTTCAGCATACAGTATATTTACAATCAAACTTCTCATTTTCCTTAAAGCATTTTAAAATAACATCTATTTACATGCTCTGTTAAACACAGGGTTACACATCTAACTGATATATAAAGTGTTAAAATAAACAGATATGAGAATTATTCTAGTTCATTCTTTAAGTGTGATGTTGACGTATCCTACCTATCCCGCTGTGGTGGCGCCCTCTATGTGGGAGCTCCAATTCTCGTAACATGTCCATCATTCCTCTAGGATAATGGGAAGTTACATCACTGAAAGCCTGTAAATCACGTGTTACATTAGTAAAAGCAGCATGGTACAAACATCATTACAAAAGGCTTAGTGTACCAACTGAGCACTGTGGCAAGGAAAAAACCAAATTCAGTTTAGTATTGAAAAACGTAAATGCAAAAGTGTTTCTGATCGACCTACCCCCAATTGGGAGAAGGGCAATGATTTGAATCTACACTAACTAAGGATGCTTACATAATTTATAATTTTTGACTAACATTGTTGTAAGTTTTTGCCTACAAATTTGAACTTTCATTGTGGCCCCACCCTATCCCTGGGGATCATGATTTGGAAAAAAGTGAATGTACACTATCTGAGGATGCTTTCTCATAAATATTTGAAATCATAGTTTTGCTGTTCTTGAGAAGAATATTTTTGAAGATTGTTGCTATGTTACTCCTATATTAAACTTTGATCGACCACTGTGGCCCCACCCTCGCCCCGGGGGTCATGGTTTGAACAAACTTGAATCTACACCAACTGATGCTTCCATATAAATATAACCAATCATACCTGTTCTTAAGAATATTATTTTTAAAGAATTTTTCTACATATTCTTATATGTAAAACTTATATTGTTCATTGTGGCCTTATCCTACCCACGAGGGTCATGATTTGAAAATGGTAAACTTGAATCTATACTACCTGACAATGATTCCTTTTGAGTTTTATCTTTCCTGTCCCATTGTTTCTTGAAAAGACGATTTTTCAATCATCCATTAATTTTACAGTTTCATAATTATCTTCCCTTGGAGGAGGGTGTGGCTCTTCATTTGAACAAATCTAAATCAGCAAAAAATCAGTTTAGTATTGAAAAGCTTAAATGCATAATAATAGTAGGTCCCGACCTACCCCTAAAAAGAACAGCGGTATGATTTACACAAAATTGAATGTTGCATCAAAGGATGCACAGTACGTGTACTAAAATTTAGTTTATGTCCATGTATGTGACTTTGCCCTTACATTTATTGAGGTGTAATCGTCGTTGTTCTTATCATTGAAAAAAAATTACGTTGTAAATTTTTAACAATGTCATCTCCATCTTGGGTGATGTTAAAATAAGGGACCACAACATAGCAATACATCAGAGAAATGTTCAAAAATCTTCTTTTCAAGAACCGCAAAATATTAATGGAAATGAAAAATCTTCTCATAAACCAATGCCATGGGCCAGGAAAGATGAAACTAATGTGGAATCATTGTCAGGTAGTATAGATTAAGGTGGCAGAGGATAGGGTTTTTTTTGCAATCAAAACGTTTGACTGATGGTTTACTTAATATTGAGCTGCTTTTTAAATGTGCATTGAAAAATTTTTAATTCCCTCTACATGTAATAATAGTATGATGTAGTCCCTTGAGAAAGTTGAAGCTTTTAGGAATAAAACATGTACAACTTACACAATGAGCCCTAAAGATGGCGCAGGGAAATTCTCAAAATTTCATGTGAATCAAGCCTATTTTCACTATTTCGCCGCAGCTGCATCTGCTTCCAGGCCCGTGCTGATGACCTAAGCTACCACACAAATTGCAGAATAACATTTGTACATACCAATGAACAGCAAGAGATATGGGCTCAACCACCTCGTTTTCAAGCTACAATTCATCCTGTGAACCCACCCTGCTTTTCTGGTGAAATACCGGTAGAGCGAGTTTTGAGCTTAGTTTCGTATTTCTAGTCCATATCCCCTATACAGTAGTAGTGACACTAAAGTGTCATATTTCAATAAAATATACAAGGCCACCAATTCCCTCCAAATGCACCCATAAAATATTCTAGCCATAAAATTACCTAAAATATAACTCATTCTTCAATACTGAATTCAAATGTGTGACCGAAGGGCTATTTTTTAAAAATAATAAATTTCATAATTTATGTATATTAATTGAGTCAGTACCCTTCCTGCTTCTGAAAAAAATTGACGGGAAGATAATAGGAAGTCTTAAAGAGGAGATAGGTGTCCAAATGTACAAGCATGTCTAAAATTTTATGTACGTAACTTGGTGTCCTCAGTGACTGTTTTTTAAATCAATAAGCTATTCTTTTCTAGTGAATCCTTTTTGAAGTATATAAACACTAGTTTGCATATTTTATTGCATGACTTATTTCTGCCTTATTCCATTATAATCAGAACATATATCCAAGATTACCAATGGACACCGTTACTTACATAAGCACTAAACAAGTAACATATTACTAGAAGTTAACAAGTTGTTAAAATATGAAAATAATGTTTTCAATAAGGTATGATGAAATCATGTTTAATGTTACATTAAATGGAATTTATTTAAAAAGTCACAATTTTTATTTTAGTTTCAAAAAAGGAAAAATTATGTACGTAACATGGACACCTAACTCCGAATCAGGTTTAAAAAGGAACAAAAAAAACATAAGACAATCAAACACTTGTCTTTAATACTTTTAATATTTCATTTCAAAGCTTAATAATAGACTAGCTTTCAAAGAAAATAAATGCAGACAAGTAAATTGTCAGATGGATTGCTAAATATCCTAGGTCTTCGATTTTGAGTCTTGTGGATCTTTGTGTCATTGTTACGAACATAATTCAGTCATTTCTTGTAGATCTGAAAGAAAAAAAATATATAAAACAAAATACACCATGATGTAATCAATACATATGCTGTTTAATTATATTTATTATATATCCTTGAGAAAACCAGAAACAAGGCAATTAAAGCAAAATTATGTCACTACTTCAAGTTTTCGTGTCTCCTTTACGAACGTAATTGCGTAAACGATATGGCAATAATAAAAAAAAATATTCAATAAGTATTCATCCTTTGATAAAAACAGAACAAAACTAATAGATATAGAATAGAATATAGTGCAATGTAACAATTATCATTAAAAGATTATATAAATAATGTAAAAACACTTATGTTCGTAACAAAAGACCCGAATCAAAAGTCAAATGTTAAACCGAAAGTACTCGACTCGGACAGATTTATGCATTTTGTATGGTCATAATTGGCATATTTTAGTTTCTGATTAATAGCTACATGGTATAAAGATACAATGAATGTATTTATGTGTTAAACATTCACTCAGATTGATACAATATGAATATACTTACAGAATCTATTATGTACGTAACTTCTTTTTTCCACATGGACACAATGAGCATCGCCATGTTTTCTAGCAGACAGCTGCGCCATCTTTCTACTTTGTTTTCAATTTATAATTATACCACTGCTACGGACTTCCTGAGCCAAACTTATGATTTATTGGCTGTTATTTTAGCAATCATACTGAAAGCTATTATGTTCGTAATGGTCAAGACACCAAACATTTTACACATTAGAGATCATTTAAAAATTGCAAAAAGAACTGAGTTATGCTCATGAAGCTTATTCTTAAAAATAATATATCACACATACTCATTAGTTAAACACAGAAATTGAACTTGACAAATTATTTAATGTTTGTAGAGAGGTGTCAAAAACTTCAATGCATATGGACACAATGCGTTACGAACATTAACCATATAATTTTAAGTTCAGAAAAAAATAATTAGGATAATTTTAGCATGTCTGACAAAATAAATATATTATTTCATTTATATGCTAAAACAAAATACACATATATCATGCCAAATGATTTTATTTTTACGTAAAACAATATCTTTATGTCTATTTGAAAATTATGTCACATTTTCTGTGATTGAAATCCCCTAAATGCAATACAACAGTGACAAATATTTTTTTATTCCTCAACTCACATTCATAAAACTATTTATACTATATCCTTACATAAGTATCAAATCATATCAATATCAATCTATCTGCTTACACATTATTTATTGGAAAATAAAGGAGAAAAGAAATATATTTCAAAAATTCACCAGTATTGAAGAATGAGTTATATGCATTCAAACCTCAGGTTTCTCTATTTTTTCTATTTTTTGACCGGTACTTTATTCGAAACTATCCTCTGCCACCTAAAGGAAGGATATGGAGATAAAGAACGGTATTCAAACTCAAGAGTCTTTAAAAAATGTTAATAGGTACATAGCAAACACGGACCTCCGAAACATTAGCGGTGGGATCAGATCATGACCTCCAGGGTGAAGTTGCAATGAAAGGTCAAACATGTAGGGGAAAAAAGTTAAAAAGTAAGTTTAAGCATCATTAGTTAGTGTTCATTCAATTTTGATCAAATTACGCCCCCTTCCCCATCTAGGGATAGGTCGAGACCACTTACGTATTTAAGCTTTTCAATACTGAACTAATTTTTGCTTTTCATCTCCACAGTGCTCTGGTGAGCGATGTGGCCTCTAGGCCGTTTGTTTGTGTTATATTGGAAAGCTATGTTTCCTATTGTTTTTTAACTTTACCATGTTTAATGCAATGAAACCAAAATTACACAAAGACAAGATTGATTATTTACTTTTAAAAAGATAATATTATAATTGTAAAATCGAATATTTTCATGGGGTCAAACAATGAGTGCACTTTAGTATGTCATTTGGTACCCTTTCTACTACCTATTTTAATCTTTACATTTCAATATATCGCTAAATTAATCCATGATTATTGTACAACTTATGCTTTTAATATTTTTGCCTTGAAATGTTTGTCATACATACACTGTAGTTCTATAATTACAGATAATGCCATTGAAAAAAAACATGTATTAGCCTTAAAGTCTGGAAATTTGAACGGGACCACAATCGAATTTAAGGTACCCAAAAATAGACGGAAACATTTAAATTACATGAATGTTGAATATAAACAATATCACATATGTTTTTTTTCGCAGACAGATGCTACACTTGGGTCATGGTGCAGAAAAAATTAATTATTCTAGTGTTTATGGATGCGGTAGATGTATCGTTCTGCAGACAATAATACTGAGGCGACATGAGCCTATAATTATTTACTAATCTCACTACCAATACCAGAATTCTTTCAAAACACTCTAAACGAAAAATACACAGTAAATTAAGACACATAATCTTCGAAACTTATTAAAGTTTGCGCAAAAATCCTCCATAGTTTGAAGTTGGAAGTATGATAGAGACTGTCCGAATAGAAACTTCCAATGACAAACACAATAAAATGTTCAACAGCTGTTCAATGAAAGCGTATTGAGCATTGAACTGTGGAATGTCACGTGAGTAAAGTGATTATAATGTCAATCGTTGACACTCGAGGTCCTGTTAATTTAGTGGCTAACTTGACGGTAGTTTGGAGTCTTTAACAAATAATTAGATATGAGACGCAACTTGGCCAACATTGTCCTTTGGATATGTATATGTTAAATCAAAATACACATTCAATGCAAATGAGACCAATTACCAAGTTGCAGCTCGATGAAAACAATGTCGTTGAAAACTGATACTAGTATTCATATGAATAACAATAGAAATGTGACAAAACTGTTAGACCCCTGTCTGAAAAGCTAGAGTTGCTCGGCATTTTTTTTGGTACTTTCTTGTAATATATATGCCAAAACCTTCTCTTAAGACATTGTTTAATAAATATAAAACATAAATTTTATGGAATTCTGGATTTTATTTTGCACAAAACACTGGGACCTAAATCTTACAGCTTAACTGCACTCATCCTTTTCAATGTTTGAGGGGGAAAATATGTCTGTGTGCATTTTATTTTATGGTTGGAAATGCTCATGAAATTTTTCATTCAGTTCAGTGGCGGTAAGAAATTTGTGTGTCTATTGATTCATTACTGCAATAAATTAGCCTCCCCCCTCCCACCATTTTTGAGGCAGGGTCCCTCTAGAAAACAACAGAAAACAAGAGGCCCAGAGGCCACATCGCTCACCTGAACAATTGGCTAGGAAAACGTACATATCAAGGGGGGGGCACTTGAATTTTACCCCCGGGGGTCATGATTTGAACAAACTACAATCTACACTACCTGAGGATGATTCCCTATGAACATCACTAAGCATGGCTTTGAAGTACTTGAAAAGAATTTTAGATTTTAAAAGGTTTCCCTATATAATCCTATGTAAAACTTTTATCGGCCACTTGGCCCCACCCTACCCCCGGGGGTCATAATTTGAACAAATTTGTATCTACACTTCCTGAAGATGATTCCACAGGAGTTTCATCTTTCCTCGCCCAGTGGTTCTTGAGAAAAAGATTTTTGAAGATTTTCCCTACATATGCCTATGTAAAACTTTGACTGGCCAATTTGGCCCAACCCTACCCCCGCGGGTCATGATTCGAACAAACTTGAATCTACACTACCTGAAGATGATTCCACATGACTTTCATCTTTCCTGTCTCAATGGTTCTTGAGAAGAAAATTTTTAAAGATTTTCCCTATATATTCCTACGTAAAACTTTGACTGGTCATTTTGGCCCCACCCTACCCCCGCGGGTCATGATTTGAACAAACTTGAATCTACACTACCTGAGGATGACTCCACATGAGTTTCATCTTTCCTGGCCCAATGGTTCTTGAGTAGAAGATTTTTAAAAATGCCATTAATTTTTCTTTAATTCATAATTATCTCCCCTTGCAAAAGGGCGTGACCTTTCATTTGAACAAACTTGAATCCCATTTACCCAAGGATACTTTGTAGCAAGTTTGGTTGAAATTGGCCCAGTGGTTCTTGAGAAGAAGATGAAAATGTGAAAAGTTTACAACGACAACGACAACAACGACAGACGACGGACAAATTGTGATCAGAAAAACTCATTTGAGCCTTCGGCTCAGGTGAGCTAAAAAAGGAGATGGCTACATTATTGCAGTTACTTGATCCATACCTCGAAAAAACAACAAAAATGAAACCCCCATGCAAAGTAATGATTTCACAGAAGGAATTCTTTTTTTTTAAATTGCATAGTAACATTATTCATTACAATCTAAACTGAAAATAAAAGACATAGGCCTTGGTATAATCTATGTGTATACCAAATTTTAATGAATTTAGAACAAATATATTTTTATAAAGCTATTTTCAATCATTGTTTTAAAAATAGCACCCAGGGCAAAACAATTAATTTAATGAATCGAATACTGGTATGTATCTTGGTAGAAAGAACACTAAAACCCTATACAAACCATGCAGGTCACAGGAATTTTTCATTTGATTTTTTTTTTTTTTTTTTTTTTTTTGTAATTTGTTCTTTTGTCAGATTTTTACAATTTGATCTACATGAAAACTTCAGAAGTAAAGTACAATACGCATTTGATAAACACTGAGCTTTATGCAATTTTATTCTAAGGGCTTGCAAACAGTTTATACTTAGGGATGGACTTGTTTTTACTTATGTTATTAACAGTACATATAATGTTTACATTATGTTTATCTGAGTATCACTTTGAAAGGGGGAAAAATTAATTGATCTTAACTATATATGTTCTAGATTTTTTTTAACGTCATAACTATACTATTCTCGTGGTAATGAAAAAACAAAACCAAAGAGACAAAACAAAACCAAGAGGTCCATGGGCCACATCGCTCACATGAGCAATGTGGCTTGAAAAAAAGCAGAAATTGTTTATTATTGAAAAGTGTAAACCCATAGTTGTTCCAACCAATCCTTAAAGAGGAGAGGGTATGATTTGAACAAACTTGAATCTACACAAACTCAGAATGCTTGCATATTTCTTTGACTACCTGTGGCTTTACCTTTGAACTTACATTGTGGATCCGTTCTACCCCCAGGGGTCATGATTTGAACAAAATTGAAAACACAACCTGAGAATGCTTCCATATGAACAGGAATAATCATGGCTTTGCTATTCTTGAAAAGAAGAATTTTAAAGATTTTTTTTCTACATGTTTCTAAGTAAAAATTGTATTCCAAGTTGTGGCCCCACCCTACCCCGGGGGGTCATGATTTGAACAAAATTAAATGTACACTACCTGAGGATGCTTCCATAAAAATATGAGAAGATGATTTTTAAAGAATTTTCCAATATATTTCTATTTAAAACTTTGAACGGTCATTGAAGTCCCGCCCTACCCCCAGAGGTCATGATTTGAACAAATCTGAATCTACACTACCTGAGGATGTTTCCATATAAGTATGATCATTCACCCCTTTGCTATTCTTGAGAAAAAGATTTTTAAAGAATTGTTCTATATATTTCTATGTAAAACTGTGATCGGACATTGTGGCCCCGCCCTAACCCGGTGGGTCTTGATTTTAACAAACTTGAATCTACACTTTCTGAAGATGCTTCCCTCTAAGTTTCATCTTTCCTGGCACAGTGATTATTGAGAAGAAGATTTTTAAACGATACCATCAAATTTTCATTATTTCTGAATTATTTCCCCTTGAATAAGGGCGTGGCCTTTCATTTGAACAAACTTGAATCCCCTTCACCTAAAGATACTTTTTGCCAAGTTTGGTTGAAATTGGCCCCCCAGTGGTTCTAGAGAAGAAGTCGAAATGTGAAAAGTTAACGACGACAATAACGATGACGGCGACGGAGACGACAACAACGACAGACAAAGGACAATTTTTTTTTATCAGAAAAGCTCACTTGAGCCTTCGGATCAGGTGAGCTAACAAGAGGCCCAGGGGCCACATCACTCACGGAGCAAATCGGCTAAGAAAAAACACAAATCAGAACAGAACTGAAAAGTTTTGTGAGGGGGTAGGCTTGAATTTTAATACTACTAGAAAATGTTTTCATATAATACAGCAAATGACTTTGCTGTTCTTGATGAAAGGATTTATAAAAAAATTTCCTTCCTATATATTACTTTGTAATAATTTGAATTTGATTCCCCATTGTTTCCCTCCCTACCCCTAAGGGCTATGATTTGAATCAAATTTAAACCTTCAATACATGAGGATGCTTACATATCAATATGAATAAACATAGCTTTTTTGTTCTTAGGATTTTCCCTTTATTTTTCTATGTGAAACTTTGATCTACCTTTGTGCCCCCTACCCTTGGGGGTTATGATTTGAACAAATTTTATTCTACACTAATTGCAAATGCTTCCATATAAATACAAGTACATGTATCATTAAGCATGGCTTTGTTATTCTTGAGAAGAAGATTTTTAAAATATATTTTAATGTAAAATTTCGATCCCCCATTGTGGCCCCAATCTATCCCTGAGGGTTATGATATGAAAAAATTAGAATCTACACTACCTGAGGATGATTCCATATAAATATCACTAATCATGGCTTTGAAGTACTTTTCAAAATTTAACAAAATTTCCCTGTCTAGTCCTATGTAAAACTTTGATCAGCCATTTTGGCCCCACCCAACCCCAGGGGTCATAATTTGAACACACAATCTACACTGCCTGAGAATGATTACATATGAGTTTCATCCTTCCTGTCTCAATGGTTCTTGAGAAGAATATTTTTTAATGAAAGATTTTTTCTATATACTCCTTTGTAAAACTTTGATCGGCCATTGTGGCCCAGCCCTATACCCAGGGGTCATGATTTGAACAAACTTGAATCGACACTACCTGAGGATGATTCCACATGAGTTTCATCTTTCCTGCCCCAGTGGTCCTTGAAAAGAAGATTTTTTTTTAAAAAGCCATTAATTTTTCACTTAATCATAATTATCTCCCCTTGACAAAGGGCGTGGCCCTTCATTTAAATAAACTTGAATTCCCTTAACCTAAGGATACTTTGTGGCAAATGTGGTTGAAACTGGCCCAGTGGTTCATGAGGAGAAGATGAAAATGTGAAAAGTTTACGAGGACGCCGACGACAACGACAGACAACGGACGAATTTTGATTTTTGAAGAAAACAAGTGCAAGAAATCTAATATTTCATAACAGATATACAATAAACTTATAACTGCATGGTTGCAGAAATATGTTGTATATTTCTTATCTTTTGGAGGTCCGTGTAAGCTCTACTCCTATTTTGTATTGTGTTTGGACTTTGGACCTTGAATGCTGTTTGTTATGTCTATATGTTTCATTTATAAAACTGAAAGTACAGTAGGGCGTGTTTCTACTTCTAATTAAAGTTTTCAAAGTGAACAGGAATACTATAATATTAAAATGTTTTCCTACAAATGGCTGTAAGTAAAAAAAAATTGTACATGTATCTATATATAATCAAGATAGACTACTAAATGTTTCTTAATGTTCTAAAATTCACTACATGTGTCTATGTAAGTCATATAATACAATAAATAGTGAGGTGTTGTACAAATATAGAAATGATATGAACTGCATGATTTTGACACAGACACATTATATAGCTAAGTATAACTAAGACTCATTGATAGTGAAAATTACAAAGAAAAAAATATTTACAACTATACTTTTGATGTTTGATACAGGAACGTGGGTATACAGCATTTATCAGAGTCTGTGTTTATGGGACTGTGTTACATACTGGGGTTCTCACAGACAGTTATCATGAGGAGATTATGACAAATCAAGTAATTAAAACAAGAGAAAAACACATGAGGATGATACGTGGGAGTTACAAGGAAGGGTTTAGGCTACAGGAATCAGATTTAGATGCTATGATTTGGCCAAATGACCACTGTGTAATCTGGGATTTGGACCAGGCTCAGAATTATGACCTAAATAGCAAAAACACTAATTCTCCGTGATTGTTCTGATAGCCCACCAGGATTTGCTTTACTTGAACTACTGACACCAACACACAAGGAAAGTGTAAAGAATGCATGTGTGAGAATAAATGACAGATTCTATATATCCAGTTCCAAATACAGACAGATCACATGTTCAACAGTTATACCTAATTCTATAGAACATAGTCCGTGTGGTAGTGGTGTTTCATCGGGAGGAGAGTATGACACTGCCAAATGTTTTGTCTATGATTTTTGACCCCTTCCTGCCTCCAAATGGATAGACAGGTGACACTCATGGCCCCCTTCTTATATTGATGATGACATTGTCAGAAATGGATGCCACTTTGTAGCAATAGGACACAAGCTAGGAAAACACACAGACAAAGAATGGAGAATTTCCTTTTCTTTGGCAGAACAAGAGCTTGTATATTCAATAAATCATTGTCAATTCTTAACTTATGGGCTGCTTAAATTGTTCTTGAAAGAGTCTATTAATGATGAATTAAGTGATGAGGTTAGATTACTGTGTTCCTATCACATGAAGACAGCAGTTTCCTGGGCGATTCAACGAAACAGAATACATCACTGGCATTCGCAAAATCTTCTACAGTGTTTCTGGGTCTTTTTAAACTCATCCTTAAATGGGTGTATGAGGGGGTTTGTTAAAACTTCTTCATTCCAGAAAACAACATGTTTCTGAGTAATATCCATGGTGAAGCACGAAGAAAATTATTTCTTATTAAAGCTTTATAAATTGTATGACAAGGGTTTAGTATCACTGCTTCATTGCCCATCTATCAGGTCTAGTGTTTCATGCATCCTTCAAAATCCCAGACAATCTGTGGATACAGATATACACATGCTGATCTCCAGAGTTTTGTTTGAATTAAATCTATTCAGTGAGTTGTATCTCAATAATCTGCCAGCAGATAACCTACACGCATGCATACAGTTCTTCAGCACTGTAGAAAGGTTGATAATTTTACCCCTGACCCAGTACCAGGTTCTCCTGTTACGGAGGTTTACAGCCACTATACTCCAGAGCACGGCTTTTATGTCATATAAGCTTTTAACCGTTTTTGCACCATTCAAGGTATACACTAGCTCAGTTGTAAACAAGCAGGTGTATATGGCTAACAAAGTATCCAGTTATATGCTGAAATTAGCAGCCATGTTTGGGTGTATTTCTGATATTTTATACATTGCAATGTTTTTATACAAGACACTTAGATATAAAGAAGCCCTATCAATTATAGAGATGACAAAAGTCAAGTTAGCACAGCCATATGTATTGTATGTCAACAATTTAACTTAAGATGCGATGATGCACATGTTTCGTGAGTTCTTAAGCGGACAGTCCTGGTGTACAGAGATGAAACATGCTGTGGCATGAAATATTTCGATGTACAATACAGACTGTTACATAGATGAATTAGTAACAGAACAACAATTTGTGTTACAGTGTGGATCCCATGCATCATTTATCCCACCTTATGTTTTCATACACATGTTAGAGGTCTTGTGTTACAGACATGTAGACCCAATGAGAGCATAAACAACTCTTATCGATCTACAGGACCTGGTTCACAATGATCAGGAGGAATATATAGGTGTAAATTAAAGATACATATCTTTGGAGATTCTAGGGATCTGTCAGCTGATTACAGAAAACACTTAAGAGTGCTCTGTTCTCTTACCAAGACTCTCTCAAACAGGAAAAATATAATTATATTCAAACTGCTACATTGATGAGGATACAGGAAGTAATGGAACTCATGAACAGAAATCAATAATCATATATTATGATTGTTACTTGTCAGAGTTCAGCATTCAGAGTAAGAAAAACCTCCCTTCCACTTTTTAGTTTTTACCTCAGAACTTCTTTTATTTATTTTTAAATTTTAGTATGATATTAAAGTGTGGTATTGTTTATTATTTTTTTAAAAGATTTTTATCTGTTTTTGCTTTTGTTTGTGTTTTCCTTCTCTGAAATTCTTGTATGAACATATAAAGAAATCCTTATCATGTTTTTTTTTTTCAATTAATTAATTTTTGGTATTTATAAATAATGTGCTTTTACTTGTAACACGTCATTTGATTAGATAAAAGATTTTATCCATTTTGTATAACATAACTTGCCTACGTCAGAATGAGTTACATCAACAAACGTATTGCACCGCTTGACATTACTTTTAAAATTTAATCAATAAGCCTTATTCTGGGGCGAAAATTGTCTCATTGTATGCACTGAAATTAATTTATAAGGAATGAAGCTTATTTCAACTTATATTATACGGTATACCAAAACTAGGGATAGTTTACACTTTTTTTATAAACCGCTTCGCGTATTGTGCTTTTAGTTTGTTGTATTTTGAACTATTTTGTATGTCTTCTTTGCATAATACTTTGTCATTTATTTGTTAATTAAATAACCATTCCAATTTCTCAACAATCATTTGTGTTTTCTTGTGTCAAACTAAGCACCACCCTAGCAGTTATCCATAAATACTTATACGAGAGATAAAAAAAGCAAAACGGAAAAAAATACTTCATTTAATTTTGTATGACGTCCGACAAACAATGTAATTACCAAGATAAGTACAGGGAAGAAGGCAGAGTGGAAACAGCTGAAAATGTAAAAATAGAAACATTTTTCACGACTTTTTTTTTTATTTTTAGTGTTTGCTTGCCTTTATCACTATCAATCAACTATCGTCTAAGCAGAATATTTATAGCGAAATTTTTTATTTTGTTAAAACTTAATTGCGATTTAGTGTGATAGCTTCTTTAGATACCATTTATAAAGCGCTAAAATTACTTCTCTCTAATAATAAAATACCTACTTTTAATGACAAATCTCTAAAACGTAAGGCTAATAAAGATAAGGCGGACGAAGTGCCTATAGTGCGACCAACATGAAGTAAAAAAAAATCAAATATAAATTATATCCTAATTATTCCCCCGTTATCGAAGTTTCTGGGGGTATATAGTTTTTGTCATGTCCGTCCGTCCGTCTGTCTAGCTTTCTGTCTGTTTGTGTGTTTGTCCGCAAAAACTTTAACCTTGTCCATAACTTTTGATTTAGTGGAGCCATGACTATCATATTTCAAACGTGTATTTCTTGTGACAAGACCTTTCTTTTGGAACCACCAAATTTGACCTTGAGTTTGACCCACTTCAACTTCAAAATTTTAAACTTTAACTTTGGCCATATCTTTTGAACAATAGATACCAGGACATTTATACTTCGCATATGTATTATTTGTTGCACCACCTTTCATTGGATACCAACAACCTTGACCCTTTTTTATCTTGATCTTAGAGATTTCCGTACTTGTGAAAAAAAAAACTTTAACCTTGGCCATAACTTTTGAACAATAAGGGATAGGGCATTCATACTTCATATGTGTAATCTTTGTGAAAAGACCCTTCATTGAATACTAAGAACTTTGACCCTTTGACCTTGAACTTTGAGTTTGACATACTCTAAAAAAGCAAACCTTGACATAACTATTTAAGGGTTAAGGTGATTGCTTTCAAACTTTACATATTTAATCCTTGTGACAAGACCTTTCATTTGATAACAAGAACTTTGACCCTTTGACCTTGACCTTAGAGTTTGACTTACTTTAAAAGAATAACCTTGGCCATCACTTCTGAACACTTAGGGGTAGGGCTTCTACATAAGTACTCTTCATAAGTACTCTATGTGGCAAGGCCATTTATGGATATATATTACCTTGACCTTTTGACCTTGATCTTGGAGATTTTTGTACTAGGTACTTTATATTGTAAACACTTATGAAACTGGCCTACTTTCAAATATCACAGTTGTTTTCCAGTGAGAAACCCTACTTTTGGTACCAATTAATTAAATTTGCATTTAAGAAAAGTTTAATATTTGCTATGTTGCCATACGGGGGGATCAGTGTTTCACAAACACATCTTGTTTGATATTTCATCTAATATTAAAGTATCCTTGATGTAAAATCTCTATTATTTACCAAAATCCCACAAAGACGGATATTATTTGCCTATGAAAAAGCATACACCAAAAAGATCATTTTCTCATATTTTATCAATTTTTTGTTCATCATGAGTGGGTCTTCGCTCCATTGTTTGAAAGTTAATCCTTAAAGTTTGCAATAAAATATACAGTCTTTGGTTTAAAATAAAGTTGGAGCAAAGACCCACTATACCTTAAAAGTACACTTTTATGACAAAACATTCGCATTTTTCCGAAAAATACTTAAAGTCCAATAAGTCAAGGGACATATCACAAACATAATATAATTGCCTTTATTCATCATGAGCCATGTAGCGTAGTGGTTAGCTCAGTAGTTTCAGAGCAATGTAATTCATCGGATTTTTATTGCTAGAGTTCGAATCCCACCAATGTCTTTTTATGTTTTTATATAAGAATATTTTTTTTATTTTTATGCCCCCATAAACGAAGGTTTGGGGTATATAGTTTTTGTCATGTCCGTCCGTCCGTCTGTCTGTCTGTCTTTTTGTTTGTTTGTCCGCAAAAACTTTAACCTTGCTCATAACTTTTGATTTAGTGGAGCTATGGCATTCATATTTCACAAGTAAATTCCTTGATACAAGATTTTTCTTTGGGTACCACCAAATTTGACCTTGTCGTTTGACCCACTTTTACACAAAAATTTTGAACTTTTACTTTGGCCATATCTATTGAAAATTAGATAGCAGGACATTTAAACTTGACATATGTATTTTTGCATAAAGACTTTTCATTGGATATCAGCAGCTTTGACCTTTTGACCTTGACCTTGAAAATTTCTGTATTTATGAAAAAAGGTTAACCGTGGCTATAAATTTTGAACGGTTAGTGCGAGGGCTTTCACACTTCACATATGTAATCCCTGTGAAAAAAAACGCTCTATTATGAACCAAGAATCTTGACCGTTTGACCTTGACCTTGGAGTTTGACCTACTTTAAAATACAACCTTGAACATAATTTTGAAAGGTATTTTTTCCATTTTATACAAAAATTCCAAACTTTTCTTTTGGCTCTAATTTATAAACGGTAGAAACTAGGAATATTATATTTTAAATATCAATTCTTTTTGGCAAGACATTTCATTTGAAACCAACAATTTTAATCTTTTGACATTGACCTTGGAGATTTCCGAACTTACGCGAAACAATAACCTTGGCTATAACTTTTAAACGGTGAGGGCTAGGGTATTCACACTTTAGATGTGTAATCCTTGTGAAATGAACTTTCATTGGATATCAACAATTTTGACCCTTTGACTTTGACTTGGAGTTTGACCTCCTTTTTACAAACTCTAACCTTGGCCATTACTTTCGAATATTATGGGCTATGGCTTTCATGTTTCACATATGTAATTCTTGTGACAAGACCTTTCATTGGATATCAAGAACCTTGACCCTTTGACCTTGACCTTGGAGTTTGACCTACTTTTAATAAACTTTAAGGTTGGCCATAACTTTTAAACGGTAAGTGCCAGCGATTTCATACTTCCCATATATTATCTTTGATACAAGGCCTTTCTTAAGAAACCAGCAAACTCGATCCTTTGACTTTGACCCGGGGGTTTGTCCTACCTTTAAAAATGTTAAACTTGGTCATAACCCTTGAACACGTGGTGCTAGGGTTATATATTTAACATGTGTAGTTCTAGTGAAATGGCCTTACTTAAGGTACCAACAAATTTGATCTGCATTTGAGAAAGGTTAACCTTCGCTATGTTGCCATACGGGGACATCAGTGTTTCACAAACACATCTTGTTTACATATATATTGTAAAGTAAGTGTAATGTAATCAAGATTGATAAAAATGTCTTCGTGACCTTAGATTACTATGTCAAACATCTTTATTTTTCCAATATCTAATAGTGATGTATTTTTTTACTACCACTTGAATAGATAAATTTATTTTATCTATTATTAAGAAATGACATATTCTTATCTTTATCATGGTAAATTTGTGACTGAAGAGTTTTAACTTTTTTATATACTCTTCTGTTTGTTTGTAAAAAGACAGAATCCAAAACATTGGTCATGAACATATGTGTACATGTATTTTTTTCATTTACTTTTTTGGCTCTTTATAATATAATTAATTAATCATTGTTCATGGTGTAAATAATTATGTATGTATGCATCATGTAACAGTTCCTTGCAATTTAAAGCCATTTGAATATCCATGTAAGAAAATGCTCGTCACCAGTTCTCCTGAATGCTAATTAGCTTACAACAGGTTTTAAAGAATTTTTCATTAACATTAATATACTCTTACTGACAAAAAGGTACAAGAATATACAGGAGAGACTGAGATAATTACATTTTAATCAACAAAATGAATAAGAAATTCAAGATTTTATATAAGAAGAACAAAAAACTTTAGTATGAGGATCAATTTATCACAATTATAAGCAAACTACAATAGTTTCTGTACTTTCAAAGTAGAATGAGTAAAGGATTCATGAACTAAATCTACTGTCTTTGGATATTTGCAGGTAACTGTTTTCCAAGATGCAGGTGTTTTGCATATTATTCGTTATTAAAGCGTACCACGAGCTTTACACTCGGGATGGGGAAAGCACAGCATTTTAAATAAACTACCCTATGGAAAAGAGAGCACAACATATCCTTAAAAATTATCCAGACTGTATTGAAAATTTTCAGTTTACAAAACAAAAACTTATGGAACTTAAAAGTTATCACAGTAATTCTTAACTTGGTGAATGGTTTTCACTCGGAGAGAGCAGTCAGTGGACTCAGTTTATGGAAGCTCTCCTGACAGAACATTATGATCCCAGCTATAGTTTGTCACAGAGTAAGAACTTCAAATCCCCCGCCACTGATATTCATCTAGACAGTATAGATTCTGAGCATGTGCAGTTATTTCTTCACACTTTGACCTCTGATCCAGCAGATGACGCTCTGTCTGAGGTCAAGGATAAGATGTCTGCTTAAACACATGACCTCTTTTGATCAGTTCCACAACGGCTACTATGTTTCTACAACCATCTGAAAGAAACAAATGAATAGAATTATATTTAAAATTCTTTTTTAATCATTACTGTTAATGGAAAGACATAATACTTATTGTCACTGATAGTATTAAAGTTTCTTTTTTCCTATATACTGTATGTTCAGAATAAAAGTGCTATTTTCTAAACTATTTAAACACTATTAATCTATTTATATGACATAAAATAAGTTTGCTCATCTAACTTATCTAAGTGTTATGATAAACAGATATGAGAATTGTTCAAGTACTGTCTCTTAGTGTGATGTTATCCTACATAACTAATCCGCAATGCTAGCGCTCTCTATGTGGAAACTCCAATTCTCGTTACATGGGGGTAACATCACTGAAAGCCTAAAAATTACATGTGTTACATCAGTAAAAGCCTGTGCATTAATCTATTTAATACTTTTATTTTGAAATAATACTCGTGTATTATTTAAAATAAAAAACGGGTTTAAAGCATGGTAATAAAATAGATTTTGTTTATATTTCATCAATAGAATTCAGATACACTAAAATATGATAAAAAAAATATTCGAGGCATGATATAGTTTTTAAATAGGTATGAAATATGGGTACCCTTTGTCCGTTACAGTCCTTGAAATTATAGCTTTGATAAATTATTTTCCGTTAAGTGTCCGAGATACTCAGGTAGTCTTATTTAAAAAAAAATAAATTGGTAATAAACTTAACAAATCTTATGACATCGTATAAACCTCCAACAACCCTTTTATTTAATGATAAAGATGTCGCGAACTTTTTTCTTCTTTCCTAAAATACATATATTTGTATTTCTAATATAGCATTCTAAACAAATATTAGAAATCCAAACAATCAAAAGTAAAATACCTCAACCCCTCATGATGACAAGACATTAATGAGTCAAGCCAGACAGCTATGCGCTAGCGATAATTTCCCTGACGATGCTGATGAGGAGACTAGTGCCAGTAACCAACTCCATGATGATCAACTCTATGACCTGGAAGGAGTCCCTACTTCAAGACGAGTCAGCACAAAACAGTCTCCACAAATGAAAGCTTACTACAATCAACATGTCATCCAAATTACACTAGACAGTGGAGCAGAAATCAGTATGAATAGAGCGTGCGTTGCTGAGCTTCTAGGAATCGACGTCAAAAAGTCCACACAACATGCAATTATGGACTGTTTAGAAGGGAGACATCACCAATTATCAGGTCTTAGTAGTGTTGTCACCCTTGGGCGCTTAGCACGTCACGGAATTACGATTGGCGACTTCCATGTCATCCATTACCTTACTCGGGAAGGAAACCAACAGCACCAAATTCGGCGAACTCATGCATATGTTATGAAGTCCCCATCTACCACAGTATGGCCTTGATCATACTTTGAGCTTGATGTAGCAGAACACATCCCAGCCGAGGGTACAGTGGCTGTTGAACCCCGTGTTGAATCTCGATGTGCACAACACATGTGGCCTAGACCAGAAATTGTTGAGGTAGTAGCAGGTAAAATTCGCAGAAGAGTTAAACATTACTGCAGAATACCTCAACCCCTCTTTCCTCGTTTCTAAGCCTAATGGAGAACACATACTAGTAACTGCTTTTAAGGATGTTGGACGTTTCTCGAAACCTCAACCATCCTTAATGCCAGATATTGATTCCACTTTGCACACCATAAGTCAGTGGAAATATCTAATAGTAACAGATCTAACTAGCGCCTTTTATCAGATTCCGCTGGCTAAAGAGTCGATGCGCTACTGTAGCATTGTCACCCTATATAAAGGCGTGCGTGTTTATACCAGATGTGCTATGGGGATGCCAGGATCAGAGACTGCTCTAGAAGAGCTTATGTGCAGAATCCTAGGCGATCACCTACAAGCTGGATATGTGTCAAAATTAGCTGACGACCTGTACTGTGGCGGAAACACTCCTGAAGAACTTCTACAACACGGGGTCGACATAATGAGAGCTCTGAATGCCTACGGTCTGAAGTTATCTGCAACCAAGACAATAATCTGCCCACGTTCCACTACAATACTAGGATGGATTTGGACACAAGGCCGTCTTTCAGCAAGCCCTCATAAGGTGTCTATTTTATCTACATGCAAACTGCCAGATTCTGTCCATGGTCTTCGCTCATTTATTGGGGTGTACAAGATGTTTTCCCGTGTCTTACCTGGTTGTACACATGCCATCGCCCCACTGGAGAATGCTATCAGTGGTCTTCAGTCAAAAGACAAACTTAAGTGGTCTGAGGAGTTGATAGAAAACTTTTGCAAAGCCCAGACAAAACTGAAAGATTCCAAAGAAATCTACCTTAAACCATTTATGGATCATTACAGATGGCTCTGTAAGAAAGCGCGGAATTGGAGCAACACTTTACTTGATGCGCAAAGAGAAAATTCACCTGACTGGATTCTTCAGCGCAAAGTTTCGGAAGCACCAAGTGACATGGCTCCCATGCGAAATCGAGGCTTTGTGCATATCGGCGGCCATAAAACACTTCAGCCCTTACATCATCCAGTCAGCCAACAAAACATGCGTCCTTACAGACAGCAAACCATGCGTACAGGTAATACAAGACCTTTGCCGCGGCGAGTTCTCTTCAAGCCCTCTCCTGACATCCTTCCTCTCCACAGCTAGCCGTTACCAGGTTAACCTACAACACCTTGCAGGTTCCGCAAATATTCCATCTGACTTTGCCAGCAGAAATGCAGCAGACTGCGAAAATCCGTCATGCCAAATATGCAACTTCATTATACAAAAGGACTCAGTCGTGCGTGTGGCAAAAGCCAAGGACCAAAGTACCTTTTACAACTAGGTCAGCGTGGATCAATATCCAAGCCGACCTAAGACTTAATACACTTAATACAGGGTACTAGATCTCCAAAAAGCTCACAAATATCCGAGACGTCAAGCAATATTTGAATATAGTTACGATTGCAAGAGATAGCTTACTCGTAACACGCAGGTCTGATCCACTACAACCACTAACTGAGCTCATCATAGTCCCACGCAGTGTCTTTGATGGCCTTGTAAGTGCCCTTCACATCCGTTTGGATCACCCTACGAAATACCAAATGATGTTGGTCATAAAGCGCAACTTCTATGCATTGGATTTGGCTCAATCAGTCGACTGTGTGTGTGAATCTTGCCATACCTGCGCTTCACTCAAAAAATTTCCAAATAGCTACATTGAACAGTCATCTGAACCTCCCCCTGATGTCATTGGGATTAACTTTGTTGCTGACGTCATAAAGCAAAACCACCATCTCATCCTGGTCTTAAGAGAAACGGTAACCGCCTATACAGCTGCTTGTCTAGTTGCCGATGAAAAAGCCCATACGATAAGAGAAGCACTGCTCCTGCTGTGCATGGATCTCCACCCTCTCGATGGGCCAAGGGCTATTATCCGTGTCGACCCTGCTCCAAGTTCATGGCCTTGCGCGAGGATGACCTCTTAGATCACTATCGCATCAACCTTGAAATCGGTCGAGTTAAAAACCCTAATAAGAACCCAGTAGCAGAAAAAGCTGTTGCTGAACTTGAGGAGGAAATACTTCGGCAAGAGCCTGGAGGAGGCCTAGTCTCACAACTCTTCCTTTCTACTGCTGTATCAAGACTCAATTCCCGTATCCGTAGTGAGGGCCTGTCAGCACGAGAAATGAATACCCAACGCAATTAGTTCACACATGAACAACCGTGAGATTATCGCCCAAAAACAAGCTCAACGGGACTCAAACCACATCAGCAGTGCATGGTCTAAGTCGAACTCAAAAGGGCCACGCCCTCTTTCCATCCCATCTGTCGGTGATCTAGTGTATTTATATTCAGACAGAAACAAGACCAAAGCCCGTCCCAGATATATCGTAGTCTCAGTGAATGATGAGTATTGCTATCTGAAAAAGTTTTCCGGTCAACAATTACGATCTAATTCGTACAAGATTAAAGCAAGTGAGTGTTACCGTGTTCCAACAGAAGTAACCTCTCAGCCCCAACGACAACACATCCCTGAAGACGAAGACCTGTAAGATATCCCTACCTCCCAACTAGACACTACTGAGAAGCTTCGCCCCTCAAAGACAGCTGGAACCTACATCTTACACCACCATGATACTCGGTCACGATGAAATTTTTCTGATAATACCGGTCACGATCAAATTTTACGTATATTTTCCAAAACAGGACAAAAGTATTATGAAAAATACACGTCAGTACATTATTTACAATCAGAAAATGCACATTAAAATGAATAAAAGCAAAAAAATCCTAAGACCACCAAAGGAGTACTACGTGTCGTTCATGAGTTTTTAGTGTGCAATCGGGTATAACGAAATCGAACGGTTTATATACCCGTTTGACGGTGCCTAATTATGAGAAGTGTTCAGCTTTAAGGTACCCTAAAATAGGCGGAAACATTTTAATCGCATGGATGTTGAATGTAAACAATAGCAAATATGGGTTTTTTTCGCAGTCAGATGCTACTCTACGAATTTAAGTGGTGAAGAGAGTGACTGTGTAGTTTCATGAAACAGAAAAAATAAATGATTCTATTGTTTAGGGATGCAGTAGATGTATCGCCCTGCAGGCTATAATACTGAGACAATTATTTACTAATCTCACGACCAATACCAGAATTCTTTCAAAACACTCTTAATGAAAAATTCAGAATAAGATAAGAGACATATAATCTTCGAAACTTATTAAAATTTGCGCAAAAATATTCTATAGTTTGAAGTTAGAAGTACGATAGATACTGTCCAAATAGAAACTTCACAAACCATCTGTCCATTGCCATCAGATAAAGAAACATCATCGAAGTCTCTGCAATAGGAGGATGCTACTTTCGAGAGAATCCTCAAATTTTGCTGAAACATCAGAAATGTATGACACAGAAACAATTAACAATGTTCCAGAAAATAGTCTACTCTCCTCAAGTAGTATGGTGGTAATACAGACTTCAAGAATTGATGCATCAGATCTGAGAGGTATAAGAGCTGAATATTTTAGAATTCTTATTAACTCTGTATCCCAGAGAACATATGTTACAGAGGAATTGGTTTCGAGATTAATTTGCAGAGGAAGCAAACAGAAGAAATATCACAAAACACATTTGGAGAAAAGAAGTCAAGAACAGTGAACACACCGAAAGTCTCTTTAAGAATTAAACTAAATGATGGACACTTCATGAAAATTGACCCAAATGTTATGCCTCAAATAACAAAAAAGACTATTACCACCTAACATCTCTGAAAAAAGTACAGCACAATTTCAATTTGCTGATACCCTACCAAAGACGCCAGAAAATTTAACTATAGATATCCATATTGGAAAAGATCAATTCCTTGATTTGAAACCGGTATTATCAGAAAATGAAGTTAACCACGGACTATACTTACTTTAATTAAAGGTTGGATCTCTAAGTGGAAGAATACAGGAAAATTCTGAGGCATCCAGAGATAAGAAAAAGACATCGATTGCAAACAGAAACAATTGTAGTATGAAATATTATCTTCATTCGACAATTGATAAATCTCTACCTCTTAAGTTTTCGTAAAAAGATGCGATATTTTTTTTTTAAAATGATTTTTAAAATATGCCGCTGAATTTTTACTATTTCTAAATGATCTCCCCCCTTGAATTAGGGATGGCTCTGCATTGGGACAAAATTGAATCCCCTTCACTCAAAGATGCTTTGTGGCAAGTTTGGTCAAAATTGGCACTTTGGTTTTTGAGAAGAAGACGCATGTGAAAAGTTTATAGACAGACAGACAGACGGACAACACACAAAAGATGATCTGAAAAGCTTACTTAAGCTTTCAGCTTAGGTGAGCCAAATGTTATTGATAGTATGATATTTACAGTAGATTAATTTTAACTATATAGTCTTACACATAACAATACGGTACACATCTCTTACATTATTTTTAACATCATAATTATTTTTTATGTCATAATTATACAGTACGCATGGCAATAAAAAACAAAAATAAAACAAGTGCAAGAAATCTAATATTTTTTACAGATATTACTACCTGATTGCAAATATTTATTTTTAAAATTGAAAGTACAATAGAGATTTTTCACTTCTAATTATAGTTGTCAAAGTAAACAGGAATGATATGAAATAAAAATGACTTCCCACAAATAGCTGTAAGTAGAAAAAAACTTGTATTTACACAGATCTATATATAATATTACTTAATGTTTCTTTATATTCTAGAATTCACTGTTATGAAAGTCAGATGTTAGTAACAAGTGAGATGTTTTACAATAATGTTGAGCTGTATGATTTTGGCCCGGAAACATTACATAATTCAAAATAATTTAGACTAATTAATAATGAAATGAAAACATATTTATACATATATTTTGATATTTGGTAAGGAACTTGGGTGTACAGTATTTATCAGAGTCTGTGTTTGTGGTACTGTGTCATGAAGTGGGGTCCTCACAGACGGTGATCATGAGGAGAGACATGGCGGACTTCACGGAAATAATGAAAAATCAAGTAATGAAACCTAGAGAAGAAGACAGGATGATGATTAGTGGGAGTCGAAGAGAAGGATTCAGGCTACAGGGATCAGATATCGACGCAATGTTTTGGCCAGATGACCACCGTGTAATATGGGACTTGGCTCAGGCTCAGAATTATGACTTAAGTAGAAAGGTACTGATCCTCTGTGATTGTTCTGATAGTCCACCAGGATTCGCTTTACTTGAATTACTGACACAAACACAAAAGGAAAGTGTAAAGAATGCATGCATGAGAATAAGCGACAAACTCTATGTATCCAGTTCTAAATACAGACAGATCACATGTTCAGCAGTTAAAATTTATTCTAAGGAGCATGGTCCGTGTGCTAGTGGTGTTAAAGGGGAAACAGAGTATGACGCTGCCCTATGTTTTGTCTGTGATTTATGGCCCCCTCCTGCCTCCAAATGGATAGACAGATGTCACTCATGGCCCCCGTCTTATCTTGTCGATGACATTGTTAGAAATGGATGCCACTTTGTAGCAATTGGACACAAACTAGGAAAGCATGCAGACAATGAATGGAGAATTTCCATCTCTTTGGCAGAACAAAAACTTGTATATTCAATGAATCATTGCCAATTCTTAACCTATGGGCTGCTTAAGTTGCTTTTAAAAGAGTCTATTAATGATGGATTAAGTGATGAGGATAAATTGCTCTGTTCCTATCACATGAAGACAGCAGTTTTCTGGGCGATTCAACAAAACACAATTCCTCACTGGCATCCACAAAATCTTCTTCAGTGTTTCTGGTTCTGTTTTAAACTTATCCTTAAATGGGTGTATGAGGGGGTATGTCCAAACTTCTTTATTCCAGAAAACAACATGTTTCTAAGTAATATCCATGGTGAAGCACAAACGAATTTATTTATTAGGCTTCATGAATTGTATGAGAAGGGTTTAGTATCACTGCTTCATTGTCCATCTATCAGATCTAGTCTTATCAGTGTCCTTCAAAATCCCAGACAACCTGTTGATACAGATAAACACATGGTGATCTCTAGGGTTTTATTTGAAGTAGATCTATTCAGAGAGCTGCGTGGCAATAAAGTATTAACAACAGACCTAGACAAATGTATGATGTACAGGGTGTTTCAGAAAACATGCAACCATTTTGATTGATTAGATTTTACTGCTGTTTTGACCAATACTATGGACCAACATATCTAATTTAAAGTTACAACTCCAAGATTTATTCTTATTAAAATAAAGTTAATACGGCAAACAGATAATGATTTACAAAAGAAAGAAAGAAAGAAAATTTCACTTAGTTAAAAACTATGCTCTAAATGGCGTCATTTTTGCTGAAAGAAGAAATCTGTCAGATACAAGAAAGTTCTCATTACTTTTGCAAAGAGTCTCTTGGAAATGAATTAGGTTTCATTTTTCAAACAATTTTGAGTGGGGTGTATGTGTGTGTTAAACACTTTGTCCATTAAATATCCCCACAAATAAAAGTCAAGGGGTGTTAAGTCAGGTGAGTGTGGAGCCCAATTTATTGGATTTGAAAAAGCTGAATGGTCCTGCTAACATTTGTTCTAACAAGTTCAAGGTTTAAGATTCAAAACGTATTTCAGAATCTGATCTACACTTTACTTACACAATTTGTTCACAAACTCACATATCTTACAACAGGATTTCACTGGAGTCTCTGGAACAATGCCTCTTAATAAACATTCGAAATGCTTTCATGTGTTCTAATTGGTTTTTCATTTTTTCCCTTTTCCTTTAATCAAGTTTTAACTATTCTTTTAGCTATAAAATTTAACGGATTTCTACAACTTTCACTTTATATTGCTATAAGTAAGTTCTCTGCATTCTGTAAACCTTATTTTTATGCATTGCCATACTCAAATGAACTGGTGACATGCTCTGATTAAGCAGAATCGGAATTCCTGATGATTGTTTTTTTTTTTGTTGTTGTTTTTTTTTTTATTAAAATCGACATTGAAATGTTGAACTCTCTTTTCTAAGTGATATCAAATATAACGTCATAATTAATTAAAATCGAATTATTTTTCTAATTTTTTGATATTGATAAAAACTTTAGCCCATTTAGCATAATTTTATTTAATACTTTCATATGTTCCTGTTTGCATATCAATATGGCGAGGAAAGTAAATGGTTGCATGTTTTATGAAACACCCTGTACTTCAGTGCTGTAGAAAAGTTGATAATTTTACCCCTGACCCAGTACCAGGTTCTCATGTTTCGGAGATCAACAGGAGTTGTACTCCATAAAACTGCATTTATGTTATACAACCTGTCAAGTGTTTGTGAACCACTCAGAGTAAATACTAGCTCAGTTGAAAACAAACATGTATATCGGGCTTACAAAATATCCAGTTATATGCTGAAATTCACAGTTAAGTTTGGGTGTATTTCTGACATGTTATACATTGCAATGTTTTACTATAAGGCACTTAGATATAAAGATGCCCTATCAATTATAGAAATGACAAAGGTCAAGTTAGCACAGCCATATGTAATGTATGTCCCAAATGTAGATATGGGTGCAGTGGTGTACATGTTAAGTGGGTCCTTAGGGGGGCAATCCTGGTCTACAAAGATGAGACATGCTGTGGCGTGCGATTTCTTTATTTACAATCAAGTCTTTTACATAAATGAATTAGTCCCAGAACAACAGTCTATGTCACAGCGTTTATACGTTTTATTATGTATCCCACTCTATGTTGCGTTACACATGTTTGAGGTCTTGTGTTACAGACATGTAGACCCAGTGAGAGCACAAACAGCTCTTAAAGACCTACAGGACCTGGTCCAACATGATCAGGGGAGTATATAGATGTACATGAAAGAGACATATCCTGGGAGATTCTAGGGATCTGTCAACAGGTTACAGGGAACCATCAAGCTGCTCTGTACTCCTACCAACTATCTCTCAGACATGCATCACAAAACATACAAACTGCTACATTGATGAGAATACAGGAAATCATGGGACTCATGCACAGAAATCAATAATGATAAATCATGGCTTTTACCTGTCGGACTTCAGCAATTCAAGCTTTTTTTGAGAGGAGTAAGAAATACACACACAACTATTCACATATTCTACCTTATATTTTCTTTTCCGTTAATTGTTCAGATTTTTTTTTAATATTTAGTATATGATATTAAAATGTGGTATAATGATACTGTTTATTTTCCTTTTTATGAAGATTTGTTTTGTTTCTATGACAATCTTCTATGTATATATAACGAAATCCTTATCTTTTTTTTTTTTAGGTCTTTCCACCTTTCTGTGGAAAGACCTATTGATTTGCTTATGTTTATTATTAGGTCTTTCCACCTTTCTGTGGAAAGACCTCTTGAAATGCTTCTGTTTATTATTATTATTATTATTTTTCCGCTACGGACTTTTGATCCGAAAGACTTATCGAAAAACCTTTTATTTCATGATACTCGACATCAAAAGTTATTTCGAAAAACAACCCAACGTATATGACCTATGACCCCTTACGGAGTTCTTGCCCCTTTTATGTAAAACCTTGTTATCACTACTCCTTCGA
>NW_026931687.1:0-4910 GCF_032062105.1 Saccostrea cuccullata
CTTTGGTTTATTTCTTCCTCAAATGGTCTTAACTTCTCCCATAGTTTTAATCATTACATCTGATGCTTAAGAATGATGCTTAGACTGTAAGCTATAACAGAGACCTAAACAATGTCACTGGCAATAGCTACTACGGGCAGTTTTAAACCTGTAGGGAGGAAAATAATTCACCGACAGATACTTTTGAAACGATTACATAATTATCACACCAGCATATCATTGTGCAACAAAGTCGTCAGCATTTTATTTGTCCTTTGAATGGGTGAAACGTTTTGAATGGCACTATTATCGATGATTTTTACAATAAACCAAGCTAGCTTTATTACCCGCCAAGTTCATCTTAAAACCGGAAGTACGAGTTGTAAATTTGAAATCTCGATCCCGACTCAAATTTGACATCAGAAAGAAAAAAAATGTGTTTTTTTTTCTGAAAATTCAAACCCTTGAGCGGTGGGTTTGTAAACCTGAAAATAAAATAAATCCTGGCCTTTAATATGTAATTAGATCATTGGCATATTAACCAGGAGCAAAGGATAAGATGTTCAAAGAATTCATGCATTTCACTATATATAATCATTAGAGCCCCACCCTAAAACAAGAACCCCTGACCCAGGGGCCCTGAAAATCACAAATTGGAAAAGCAGTCTTATTCAACATAACTGTGGACTTGGTTAGTTTATTTAATGCCCAGGAGTAGAGAAGAAGATTTTTAAAGAATTAATGTATTTTCACTATATAATCAATAAAGCCCCACCCTAGCACTAGAACCCATGACCCAGGGGCCATGAATTTCACAATTTTTGGTAGAGGCCACCTTATTCAACGTAACTCTGTACTTGGTTAGATTATTTAATGCCCAGGAGCAGAGAAGTAATGTAATGTAGCTCTTTTAAAAGGTGGAAAATGAACCCTAGAAGCACAATAAAAGAAAACCTTAGAACTTGTTCTGTGAAATGCACATACAATGTAATTTATTTTGTCAGATTTTTTCTGTTTTTGTTGAGCAGGGGGCTAAAAATGCATAAGTGCACTGAAAATGGATGCATAAACAACCCAATATCCCCCATGTTTCATGTGTCAAATATCCCCTATTAATAATTGATGAATGTATTATAGTTGGATATTTATAAAATTCACAATTTTTTCTTTCCATTGATATGTATTTATTAGAGAAAATGTCCAATGACCAGGTATACTAATTTTATAGCCGTGTGTTTTTCTTTGCTGAAGACAAGCCATATCCTTATGTAAGCCAGGATTTCCTCTGATATTCTTGACAGCATCAAAGAATGCATATAATTATAAGCAATAAACAACGATTATTTAGTAAACATGGCATTATGAACAGCAATAGCTCTGCTGGCATATTTTCCATGATGCGCTAGCCCGCAACATGGAATATGCCAGCAGAGCAATTGCTATTCATAACCCATGTTCACTAAATAACTTTTTATTTCTTAGTTATTTCTTTTATATCATTTAAATCAAGTTTTTATTGAATAATTCAGTGATAATTTTATAAAATAAATTAAACGATTGCTTGTTGTCATTTTCATTAAAATTTGCCATTAGCTTAAATCCGCCAGCCGGGAAAAAGACCACCATACACATGTTTATGCTATTTCATTGCTGTTTACAGAAAACAAGTTAATTCAGAGAATTTGTGTTCCGCTTAGGGAAAAAGTAAACCATGCGCAGTTGGGGGGGGGGGGGAGGTCGGATCCCCTGACTGAATTTGTAGAATTATTAAATGTATACTGAAGCAAACAAGAGGCCCAAGGGCCTTGAATCCTCTTCTGATAAATTGTACAATCTATCACTTCTATTTGAAGCCTCTTACTCTAATTATCCTAAGATGCATGAACTGACAAAGTTTGATGATTCTTTGCCTGTTAGGACTGAAGATATTTCAGTATAGCTATAAAATACCATAAGTAGGACATGGTGACCTACTTTTGATTTGAAACTTTCTGAGGACTCAAGATGCATTAATTGACAAAGATTGATGGTTCTATTGAATAAGTACCTCACATATTAAAGTAGGTCACTGTGACCTTCTTATGGTTGACATTCCCCAAGGACCAAAGATGCATCAACTATCAGAGTTTGATGATTCTAAGCCAATTAGTACCAGAGATATTTAAATAGCCATAAAATGTCAAAAATAGGTCACCGTGACTTACTTTTTGGTCGACATTTTCCAAGGACCCAAATGCAACAACTGACAATGTTTGATGATTCTAATAAGTATTTGAGATAATTAAAAGTAGGTCATTGTGACCTACTTTTTGGTGACATTCTCTGAAAACCCAAGATGCCTCAACTGACAACGTTTGATAATTCTTAGCCAAAAAGTACCTAAGATATAGCGATAAAATGTAAAACTAGGTCACAGTGACCTATTTTTGTCGACATGTCCTACGAAAACCAAGTTGCATCAAATGACAAAGTTTTGATTTTCTAAGCCCTAAAATACTTAAATATAGCCATAAAATGTCAAAAGTAGGTCACCATGACCTACTTTTTGGTCAACATTTTCCGTGGACCCAAGATGCATCAACTGACAATGTTTGATGATTCTAAGCCAATAAGTACCTGAGATACTCAAAAGTAGATCATTGTGACCTACTTTTTGGTCAATTCTCCAAAACCCAAGATGCCTCAACTGAAAACGTTTGACAATTCTAGGCCAATAAGTACCCGGGATACTTAAATATAGCCATAAAATTCAAAACTAGGTCACAGTGACCTATTTTTTTGGTGACATTCTCCGAAAACCTCAGTTGCATCAACTGACAAAGTTTGATGATTCTAAGCCAAAAGGTACCTAAGATACTGAAATATAGCCATAAAATGTCAAAACTAGGTCACAGTGACCTACTTTTTGGTGACATTTTCCCCAAAACCCAAGTTGTATCAACTGACAAAGTTTGATGATTATAAGCCTAAAAGTACCTAAGATACTGAAATATAGCCATAAAATGTCAAAAGTAGGTCACCGTGACCTACTTTTTGGCATTTCCAAGACCAAAGATGTATCAACAGACAAAATTTGATGATCATAGGTCTGAAATTATTCAAATTATGCCTTCCAAACAATTTGAAAGCAAATGCCTGCAAAATTCAAAAAGTAGGTCATAGTGACCTACTTTTTCTTAAAATATGTTTTAAGGCCCTAAGATGCATCAACTTACAAGATTTGGTGATTCTAAACCTCTCTGTGTCTGAAATAATGGGATTAAATGTTTTAGAAAAGATGAGCCATAAAATTAAAAAAGTAGGTCACAGTGACCTACTTTTAAGTTGACCTTGTTTAAGGACCCAAGATGCATCAACTGACAAAGTTTGATGATCATAGGCCTATATATGCATCCAAATCAATTTGAAAACAAAAGCCTGTAAAATTTAAAAAGTAGGTCACCGTGACCTACTTTTGTGTTAACATGATGTGAAGTCCTTAGATGCATCAACTTACAAGATTTGATGATCCTAGTCTTGATAGTAAGCAAAATATCAACATTTTTATTAAGAACTTTGAAGTGACCTTGAGACCACGCCCTTTGCGCCAGGGTCATGCCTTGAACATTTTTTAATCTTCAACATATTCTGAACCTTGTATGTAAGTTTGGTGAAAATCTTCCAGGTGGTTTTGGAGAAGAAGATTTTAGCAACCAGTACTTTTGGTTCTATTTTCCTGATTATCTCCCCTTGTTTTAGGGTCCCAACCCTAGTTTTAGTATAAATGGTAGCCCTTGGGCCAAGGATACCCTGTAACAAATTTGACAATGATTGGGCCCAAAGGGGGTTTTTGAGTTATGGCCCATATTCTAAAAAGTTAAACGCACACAGCACACCACACAAATGGCCATAGCATTAGCTCTTTGAGCCTTTGGCTCAGAAGAGCTAATAAAATATGCCAATATGGATATAAAAATTTGATTGCTTATTCTTTATTATGTGTATAGAAGAATATATGGAATATTTATTACACTGTAATGATGATTTTATGAGTTACAAGCCAGACCTCATAAATTTTTCATTTTACATGCTGAATACTATCATTTAGTAGAAAAACAAGCTAATTCACAGAACTTTTGTCCCCGCTTAGGGAAAATGTAAACCATGCGCAGTTCGGGGGTCGGGGGTGGGTTTGGATCCCCTTGACTGAGATTGTAGAATTATTAAATGTAAATTGAAGCAAATATAATATGCCAATATGGATGTAAAGGTTTGATTGATTATTCTTTATTATGTGTGTAGAAGATTCTTTTTGTATGGAATATTTATCACACTGTAATGATGATTTTATGAGTTTGTACAAGCCAGACCTCATAAATTTTTCATTTCACATACTGAATACTATCATTTAGTAAAACAAAAGTATTGGATTTTCCGAGATGCGATCCCTGGCCCTCTCACATGTGAAGCGAGAGACATACCACTAGACCACGGAGCCGCTTTCACATGGCGAAAATTATATACAAACATTAAGTCACATACATGTATATATCATGGTGTCTAATTTAATCTTTACTAAACAGTTCTAATAGATGTAATAAGATTATAAAGTCCGCCGAGAACCTGTTTTATACGTAATAACTCTCCTTCATGCCCCTGTCCTAAAAATAGCGACATGTAATACAATAAATACTAATAAAACAAACGGGGCGGGACACTTCGAGAGGGGTGGAGAGGTCCAAGGGAGTTTTGGTATAAAATTACATGTACATTGCTTTAACATGGCGAAAATTATATACAAACATTAAGTCACATACATGTATATATTCACGTTCGATATATTGTCAAAATTTTACACTGGATGCTGTCATGAGACGTAAAACCCGCACTAAGGTGTTTGCCTCTAAATACACCTCCTCATTTGGGCGGCTTTCCAAGGAAAAAGTCAAAAG
>NW_026931688.1:0-50343 GCF_032062105.1 Saccostrea cuccullata
TGAAAGAATTTACGGTTTTAATTCAGTTAATGTTAGTAATGTATTTAAAACTATGTATCAATGTAAAAGAAAGAAGAAGGAACTTACAAGAACAAAGCAACTTAGATATAAACATGAAATAAAGAATGAAAGAAGTTTAAAATTAAATGTAAGAAGCACGAATACGAAAGCAATGAAGTGACATATAATTGCAATAATACTAAAGAATAAGCAAGATGACAGAATTTAAGAACAATAAAGTGACATATAATTAACACAATACCAAAGAATAAGCAAGAAGGTAGAATATGAGAACAATAAAGTAACATGTAATTAATATAATAACAAAGAATCAGCAAGTAAGCATAATAAGAATAAATGCAAGACGCATAGAATTATGGCGGTAATTCCCTTCCATACAAGTAAATCCTTTCTTATCATATATAATAGAAATGTATGAAAAAATAAGTGATTTAAGGTCAGGCTTCTTTTTGTATCTTTGGTAACATAAATAAAGGTTTGCTTGGTGGATTGTTTCTTTAAAAACGGAAATGAAAGGAATTAAGGGTCAAAAATTTAATAGGAAGTGGTTACACTCTTCTCATTAAAAGTGTATCTTTTCTAGTCAATTCTTCTTAGTTACAGTTACAATATTCATTATGTCAAATTAAATGGTATTTACAAAAATACACAGTAAAGCATCTCATTAGAATTATTCTATAAATTGGCATCAAATTAGAATCGCCCGAGGTGTTTCGTAATATTTAATAAAAAAGAAAAAATATCTGAAACACAGTCGATAATGGGAGCACGGTCTTTATACAATGTGGTTCCTTTATTTAAAATTTCCACGGCTAGCTTTCTTTCCTCTTTTTCAAACCATTATTTATGTTACTAATTATTTATCGTTTCACGTCCATAATTTACGACTGACTGGCGCAGTGAATAGTGTTTCTTCATGTTTACATTGCAAGTTCGAATCCCACTGCAGATCGTTGAGAAAGGTTCTTTTAGTGGAAACGAAACGATTTTGTATCTAAAGATACTCGCAAGAAAAACATCTTCTAGTGGTTATTGTTCAAGAGTGTGGTATAAAATATTTATAAATTTTAAACAATGTTCGCTGACATAATCTTCCAAATACATGGATCAGAAAAGGACATGTGAGTGTGACATCCACTATTAAATCATGGATAATATGTATTTTTTAAAATTGATTATTTTAATAAAGGGAAAAGAACATTTAAAATAATTTAAAGAAATCACTCAAAAATAAATATTGACAATTCTTTTGTAATTTTTTATAGAAACATATTTTTTATTATATAACTTCAGCAGTTACAGATAAATAACTCTTCAAAGCAATATTTATTACAATCAAAACCACATAAACATCTTGAATAGCTTCAATTACTGAGTATATCTTTAGATAATTAAATGAATGTGATGCATAATTGAACAGGTCACACGGACGAGGCATCTAGATGTCCTTAAAATTCAACTGTTTTTCTAACAGTTGGTTTTATGTTCTCTTCAATGTCCACATTTCTGAAATAGATTGATCAGATCAAAAGAGACGATTGTAGCCATTACTAAAATAATAACCACTGCTCCTACATATCCAATTCCTTTAGCTGATGCTCTACCGTCCTCTGCACAAGAGGTCTTTCTAACTTCTGAAGATAATTCAGATTTATTTATCCTTAATTGCTTAATAATTTCATGGAGTTTGACGTCTTTAAATCTCGTAACGTTATTATTTTGTTTTGTGCTGCTGCAAACACAATTACAGATCTTTCTTGATTCACCTACAAATGTTGTGTAGTTCTGATCACCGAAGGTCGTGGTATCCCTTCTGAGTAAACGATCTGTTGAAAAAGTATTTACATATTTTGAAAAAACTTTACTACTTAAAAGACCCTTTGAAATAAGACTCATATATTCTGAAAAAAGTGTAGACTGAGTTATGGAATGTTTCGTTGGTAAATGTTTCTTTGAAGTAGGTTTCACAAAATCTGAAGAAATGATTGGCAGAATTGTGGATTTTTTCCTGAGTAATAGATCTTTCGAACTGGGATTGACATGTTTTGAAATTAAAGAAGGCAGAGTACTGCCTATCCACGGCTTAATATCTATGTACCTCTCAGTTGTGGATATATTATTGTTTTGTTGCGGAGACACACTCATCCTTTTTGTGTAAAAAGTATTTATCAATAAAGCATCTGTAGCTGTGTTGTTCTCGGTTCCTTCACTGCTTTTACTTCCAGATGCAGCTTTAGTTTGTCCTTGCATTTTAGTACTCTTTATAATAGTTGTCAGAAAACTAATCGTCTGGGTCGACTCGGATATATCCACAAAAGAGGAGGTTCGTTTAGATGTTGACAGAGTTGACTGGGTTTGTGTTGAGGAAAGCATTTGTGTTCTCGTTACGGAGTTTCCGGAAGCATAATAATAATTTTCAAGAAACAAAACGCAAATATCGTAAGCTGACTGAATGTTAAGACTTTTCCCCTTTTCCAGTGGAATTTCAATAAAGTTTAGGATATTTTGAATGCTGCGATTGATCGTTATGTATTGCCTCCTTGATTGCACATTGTTAATTTTTACTGTACAGTTGCTTACCTGGGTTGAATTAAACATAGGACAAGCCATCTGGAAAGTTGTTCCACAGTTGTTTTTAGGCAAGACTTGAAAAATGGAATCATCTTTGCAAAAGATTATAAGTTTGTCATCGGAGGAAGCAATGATAGTTTGATATAGCGGAGATGGGCTTTCTATTTCAATAAACATGTCAGTCTTTAAGAGACAATGTCCACTTCTAGAGCAGGTGCCATTTAATTTTAAGCCATGTTGTATTCTTGGAGGTGCCCTAACATTTACAACAATATCTTTTTTTGACTTGGACGAAATTCGACAGTTATAGCTATGGCTTATTTCACTGGAGGAAATTAATATATATTCCTTCCCGAGATCCCTCAAAGATTGTATGTTGAAAATATATTTTCGCCTTGACTCCCGAATTTCCATGACTACATCTGCAATGTCTGTTAAGGTTATGGTAAATATTCCAGAAATGCTTGGAAATTCCTTTGAAAATCTGATTTTGGATCCAACAGTCCGCACAATGGAGCGATTCCCATGGGTTATGGTGGTATATGCTCCATTATCTGTGTCTATTGAAAGTTTTGCATAAATGCTTAGTTCATCTGGTGGATATGTAAACGGAAAAAGGATAACAGGATAGCTCTCTGATGTTACAAAGCCTTAAAACACACAAAAATATTTATACATTTACTTAATGTAGAATTTATTGAAATGAGTTTTTGTGCTTCAATAATATCATTTATTTGTCATTTTCTCTGTTTGAGCTTGATAAAGGCATTTTATATGAATTGGTTTTCGAAAATAATTTCAAACATTTAAATCACAAGTTACATTATTGTAATAAGTTTTAAAGCAGTTTTAAGTAAATCAGAAAAAGAATATTTGATAATTTGAATGTTATATCATAATTATCTTCATATCTGAGTACTATACACCTTTTTGGGAATAAATCAAATTCTGCAAATGATAATGAAATTTTCCTTTATTTGATCTGATTTGTCATTCTATCTTACAAATGATTAACTTTCTCATACTTGATATTCTGAGTAAATTGAATACTTACCAAACAAAATAATGCATGATGCCATTATGCACAACATTTTGTAGAATAGAAAGGATCCGCACTTTTATAATATGGTACATGGAATTAGAGATAAACTTCTTATAAAGTCCTTTTTCGCCTTTCAAAGGTACATTGAAAATTATGCTGAAAATGTTCATGCTAAAGGTCAAAGATAAAAAAAGTTACCGGTAGAATCTGGGCCCTGGATATGTTAATCACACTAATAATCTTTAGTTATTTTACAAAATAAATTAAATTAACTGAAATCTGAAGGATTTTGCAGAGTAATAATAAAAAAGTTGTCAAGCTTAACCTAATTCTTCTTCAAATAATATTTTTAATACATCTCTCTAATCAGAGAGTAAACAAATCGGTTTTCCCATGTTAATTTAATTTAATCTAATCAATAGTTTATCATGTAAAATTACGTGGTCATTTATTTGACACAAAATCCATCCAAATCTAATCATTCGAGACACGAATAGAACTTAACTCGAAATAAAGCATGTCATTACCTTCAGTAATTGAAATATATAGATCTTGATCATCTTGATTTATTTAAAATTTATTGAACAACCTTGTGTTGTAAATATTTAAGCTACGGCAAAAGTGGTAGAACAATGTTTTTATTTCTAATTAGATTCGTGTATTTCTAAAGGAATTATAATTGCACGGCAAACTATTTTCATTCCATTATCAGATACCTACCGGTATAATGGAATGTATATTCACATTCATTTTTTTTCTATTTCAAAGTGGCAATTAAATAATTAGGAGCAATTTAGCAAACATTGAAAATAAAAAAAAATGACGAGACGTTACTTGCCAGAGGTGTTTTTTAATTCATTTCCTACAAGAGGCCCAGGGGCCACAGTGCTCACCTGAGCACATCAGCTAGGAAAAACACGTATCAGATCAGAACTGAAAGGTAACTAAAGTTGGGGGGCCTCAATTTTAACCCCCAAGGGGATCATAATTTGAACAAACTAGAATCTACATTACCTGAGGATGATTCCATATAAATATTACTAATCATGGCTTTGAAGTACTCAAAAAGAAGATTTAAAAGGGTTTCCCATTATATTCCTATGTAAAACTTTGATCGGCTATTTTGGCCCCGCCCTATCCCCGGGGGTCATGACTTGAACAAACTTAAATCTACATTACCTGAAGATGATTCCATATGAGTTTCATCTTACCTGGCCCAGTGGTTCTTGAGAAGAAGATTTTTAAAGATTTTTCCTGTATATTTCTATGTAAAACTTTAGTCGGCCAGTTTGGCCCCGCCCAACCCCCGGGGGTCATGACTTGAACAAACTTAAATCTACATTACCTGAGGATAATTCCACATGAGTTTCATCTTTTCGGCCCAGTGGTTCTTGAGAAGAAGATTTTTAAAGATTTTTCCTATATATTCCTATGTTAAACTTTGATTGGCCATTTTGGCCCTGCCCTACCCCCGGGGGTCATGACTTGAACAAACTTATATATTACCTGAAAATGATTCCATACGAGTTTCATCTTTCCTGGTCCAGTGGTTCTTAAGAAGAAGATTTTTAAAGATTTTTCCTATATATTCTATGTTAAACTTTGATCGGCCATTTTGGCCCCGCCCTACCCCCGGGTCATAACTTGAACAAACTTAAATCTACACTACCTGAGAATGATTCCACATGAGTTTCATCTTTCCTGGCCCAGTGGTTCTTGAGAAGAAGATTTTTAAAGATTTTTCCTATATATTTCTATGTAAAACTTTGGTCGGCCATTTTGGCCCCGCCCAACCCCCGGGGGCCATGACTTGAACAAACTTTAATCTACACTACCTGAGAATGATTCCACATGAGTTTCATTTTTCCTGGCCCAGTGGTTCTCGAGAAGAAGATTTTTCCTATATATATTTCTGTAAAACTTTGGTCGGCCATTTTGGCCCCGCCCAACCCCCGGGGGTCATGACTTGAACGAACTTAAATCTACATTACCTGAAGATGATTCCATATGAGTTTCGTCTTTCCTGGCCCAGTGGTTCTTGAGAAGAAGATTTTTAAAGATTTTTCCTATATATTTCTATGTAAAACTTTGATCGGCTATTTTGGCCCCAACCAACCCCCGGGGGTCATGACTTGAACAAACTTAAATCTACACTACCTGAGGATGATTCCACATGAGTTTCATCTTTCCTGGCCCAGTGGTTCTTGAGAAGAAGATTTTTAAAGATTTTTCCTATATATTTCTATGTAAAACTTTGGTCGGCCATTTTGGCCCCGCCCAACCCCCGGGGGTCATGACTTGAACAAACTTAAATCTACATAACCTGAGGATCATTCCACATGAGTTTCATCTTTCCTGGCTCAGTGGTTCTTGAGAAGAAGATTTTTAAAGATTTTTCCTATATATTCCTATGTAAAAACTTTGATCGGCCATTTTGGCCCCGCCCTACCCCCGGGGGTCATGACTTGAACAAACTTGAATCTACATTACCTGAGGATGATTCCACATGAGTTTCATGTTTCCTGGCCCAGTGGTTCTTGAGAAGAAGATTTTTTTTAAAAGTGCTATTAATTTTTCACTAATTCATAATTATCTCCCCTTGGAAGAGGGCGTGGCCCTTCAATTGAACAATCTTGAATCCCCTTCACCCAAGGATACTTTGTGCCAAGTTTGGTCGAAATTGGCCCAGTGGTTCTTGAGAAGAAGATGAAAATGTTAAAAGTTTACGACAACGACGACGCCAACGACAACAACGACAGACGACGGACAAATTTTGATCAGAAAAGCTCACTTGAGCCTTCGGCTCAGTTGAGCTAAAAAACAATTTGGCTAAAAATAAAATTACTTATGTACATAGAGTAATTTAAATACTCAGATCAGGTAATTTAATTTCATCTACATAGTCCGAATAACCATGTAAGTATTAAGTGTTGGAAGGCTGTTTAAGCAAACCCAAACAAAGCAATCTCAAACAAACTAGTCACTTTAACGAGGCTGGGGGGTGGCAGCCATTTTCAGACTATTTCGATCTCCTTTAAAAGAAGAGCTCCATATAAAGATATACAAAAATGATCAAATTTTAAAACTACAATATATGAATTTTTTCTTTGCCAAATGATAGCTGACAGCTTAAGATACCATATCTTAAAATATAAGTTAAATCTTATGGTTAATTTGTGATTAATTTGTTGACCCCCCAGCCTCCTTAACAAGAAAAAAAATCTTTGAAAGTCTCATTAAATTTCATTCAGTGGTAAAAGAGGAGTTGTGGATAAGAGATAGTCACCCAAATGCGTAACGGACGGACGTGCAGACGTACAGACAGACGGACGGACATCCTGATCACTATATATATACCCTCCCACTTTTCAAGCGGGGGTATAACGGGAGGTAATGAACATTTGTCAAACAAAAATAGTTGGAATCGGATGCATTGGTGAAGGGATCTTCTCCTGTCTACCATTCTCACTCATTATGCATACCTTGTCAGGATCAAGTAGGCTTTAAAAAAATATGTAGACAATTCAGAGTCGAAAAAAGTGGAACAATTTTAATGGCTCCCACAGAAAGGTCATTCAATATTCGACATAGCAAAAGATGTTTTTGGCAAACAAGTCATTGTATCGACAATCAAACTCATGAGATTAAAATATATTTGTCTTATCAAATTATTTGTTAATAGTCTACCTAATTTTAGAATTTTATTTTTGATTCTACAGATCTTAAAAACTTGTAGACATAAAATCCGAATGCTACTGAAACGTGTATCTTGGTACAAAATTAGGGAAGATGACTGACAAGAGGCCCATGGGCCACATCGCTCACCTGAGAAGTTTGGCCATTCTGTTCTTTACCAGATTTCCTCCTTGTAATACACAATGCATCCCCACCCTACCGGCCATTGATCATAATTTAGACATTTTGAAATCTACACTACCTCATGATCCTTCCATGTCCACATAAGTTTAAGCTTTTCTGGCCCAGTGCTTCTTGAGAAGAAGATTTTCAAAGATTTTTTCTATATATTTCTATGCAAAACTTTGACTCCCCATTGTGGCCCCGCCCTTCCCCCGGGGGTCATGATTTGAACAATTTAGAATCTACACTATACCAGGATGCTTCCACATAAGTTTCAGCTTTACTGGCTCAGTGGTTCTTGAGAAGATTTTCAAAGATTTTTCCTATATATTTCTTTGTAAAACTTTGATTCCCCATTGTGGCCCCGCCCTTCCCCCGGGGGTCATGATTTGAACAATTTAGAATTTACACTATACCAGGATGCTTCCACATAAGTTTCAGCTTTTCTGGCCCAGTGGTTCTTGAGAAGAAGATTTTTTAATGACCCCACCCTATTTTTGTCTTTTCTTGATTATCTCCCCTTGTGAGGGGACTTGGCCCTTTATTTTAACAATTTAAATTCCCCTTCACTCAAGGATGCTTTGTACCACGTTTGGTCAAAATTGGCCCAGTGGTTCTTGAGAAGAAGTCGCAAATGTGAAAAGTTTACAGACGGACAGACAGACGGACGGACGGACGGACGACGGACAAAATGCGATCAGAAAAGCTCACTTGAGCCTTCGGCTCAGGTGAGCTAAAAAAATGGGATTATTATGTTTATCATCAAGTTTAGTTCTTCATCAATGTCTTTCTGGTAAAAAAATTAACTTGAAGAATATGTTGATGACATCTTTGTGTCATCATTTTACAGTGAGATATATCGACTCAAGGTACTTATATTATTAATTGATTAAGAATTCCAATACATTGAAGGTAACATATAAGAAGGTTGTCAACTTTAATATTACACAATCAAATAATAATTCTTCAATATATAAGAACAAGGATTGAAATTAAAAATAGCATTTTTCCTTGAATGTTATTGTGTGGTGGTGGTATTATACATCAAACAAACCAACTTATGTTTGACCAATCTAAGTAAAGAAACAATTTTTTGGTCAGTCTTATCGGTAATAGAAGTGAAGAGTACGCCTTCAAGTTTACTTCTGATGATAAAAATTATCTATTTGGTCCTTATATTAGACCAACGTCTTCACAACTGCTTCTACTATTTGGAAATTAAGGGAGAGATGTCAATTTTAGCAATACTTCTTGTTGTTGGGTTGTTGCATGGGAAAAGGGGTTTCTGTTTGAATGTGACGAACCATGAGAATGATATTGGACACCTAAAGCAACTTATCCAACAGCTTAATGTTAGTCTTCAACACACTGTGAATTATGAAATTGATCAGCTGAAAAGGGAAACCAGTCTACTGAAAACAAAAATCAATGCACAAAGTAAGATTTTAAAATAACACGATTTTTAATAATATAACAAGAGTTATTGCTTCTACAACTTTACCCAACTTTCAAAGTGCAAATATTATTTTTTATCGTAATGTATAGTTTTAAGAATATTATGACTAAATTTGTCTTTCATTTTTTATATATTTGAAAGGTATAATTGATGCTTTTTTACGTTTATTTAAAGTTCTCATGACATATGACAAGTGGTTATGATAAAGCTTATATTAAAAATAACAAAGTTAAGGAAAACTTTTTATTCAAATGTATGAATTAAATAGAAACATTATGCTTAATTAGAAAAATTACAACGTTTACTTTTTGTTCCAAATTTGTTACGATCAAGATATAGAAATAGATTTTAGTCTGACTTTAATGCCACAGTGCTAGATTCATTGTGAAGTCATGATTGATTTTGAATTTTCCTGTACTTAATGCCATGATAAAATATTGTAGAAAATAAAGCATACATGGAATTCTCTTTTAAAGCATGTTAAGATAAATATTAAATTTAATATCATTTTAAAAACAAGGTCAAGAGGATATGAAAAGATTATTCTCAGAGGCTGTGGCAATATTTATAATACCCCTTTTCTGCGATACAGTACTTTTGTCAAACTTTCAAATTTTAAATTGAAACGTCAACCAAAATATGTTTGGGTTTATTTTAGGCAAGTTAACCTTTAAAAATGTTATGATACAACGTATTTTACATGACATATTCATAAGGATCCTGTAATCAGTTTATTTTACCAAATAGGAGAAAATGTTGGCCCATTCTTTCATAGATATTGAAGTAAAAAGCCGATAAGTTATAGAATATCTAAGGCGTCTCGGACTATTTTCACCATGTGTAACATCAGCTCTTTGTAATATACTGAAACTTCAAATGTAACTCTTTAAAAAGATACTTCTGTTTTCAAAACCAAAGTTAAACTTTCTACGCTGTACATTTAAAATTTAGGTCAAAATCCCATAGCCTTCACTGCAAGGCTATCGCACGATGTTGAATTGCTGGGCGAACAGACAATTGTGTTTGATAAAATAATTCTAAATCTTGGAAACGCTTACCATGAAAGTTATGGACACTTCACGGCTCCAGTGCAAGGTATTTACCAGTTTGCTGTATCGCTGTTAAACGACGGGAAAGAATCTTATTTTTCGTTGATGAGAAACGGAAACCAGGTCTTGTCAATGCTTTATATAAGAAGTGGTACCTTCTATTCCTCATCGTCCATTGTTGTCGCACAGCTAGAAGCCAACGATGTTGTCTTTGTCAAAGCTACCAGAACAGCAAACTTAGACGAGGCATATTATTGTATTTTTAGTGGATTTCTGATTCAGTAATTGTAATAAAATTCCAAGAAGTCTAAATTCAAACATTGCATGTTAGAATATAACTGATTTAAGTGAAGTAATTTTATAATTAAAGCTGACATGAATTCTTAAAAACGCAACATTTTCATCTATGTACGACTTGTTTCATACCAACTATAGCCGTTTTCCGCCATATTTCTTTCAGATACATTGTCTCATTATAACGATATATACCCCAATGCGCTCGTTACACTTGAATGGTTTTTTGGCTTGGGTATCGACTTGTGCACATCTCCGATGGTAAAGCATATATAAGAACACATGAGGTGATCAAAACATTTCAAAACCAAAATAAACAACATAATAAGCATATTTCTGAATGATTATTGATTTGAATCAAAAGAAAAAAATGCAAGTTTGGAAGAGAAATTTAGATGCATGAGTACGTATTTTTACAGTGCGCCAATTTATGCAGAATAAACTTGAAATAAAAAGCAGTATAATTCGCAAACACTTTTTTTGAAATTATTATCATTTGAATGGAACAAAACAACCAACGTCTTTGATTTGCAGGTCCTATGCAATTGATGCATATCAAGAAAACGCGTCGAACGCTGTAAACGTACCCATACCTGGTAATAAGGTTTCTGCATCGGTTCGAAGATGTGCACAAGTCAAGTGATATACACCCTGAATTCCATTTATTGAAATATGCATCACAAAAAAGAAATAAACTCCATAAAAAGCTCAATAGTAAACACACTGTCATTACTCCGTACAGACTAGCACTTCAAAACACTTAGTCCGTGCTGATCAGATTTTGGTCAGGGAAAATATCACAAGTGGAAAGAGAAGTTATTTGGTATTTGCGCGGCTGAAAGGGGGGGGGGGTGTATCTAAAGTATATTTATAACTGCTTCATAATGTGTAACTGAAAATTGTCTCTCAATAGTTGTAATAAACATTCTATATAGTCTGCAGTTGTTTTGCATCGCAAAATTCCTTTTTCAATTAAAACTGATTACTTTAGTACTAATCTCAAATCTAAACCGAGTAGTTTGATATACGGTAATTATTTATTTCAAGAAATAAAGGCATTTAACCAGAATACAAAATTTCATTTGTACATCTGTAGGTTCTTTAACACGCAGAAAGAAAGACCATCCCCTGTTTATATTGACATTTAGGCATTTTGTATTTTTAGGGGGGGGGGGGTAATTGACATGACCGTTACCTAAACATTCGTGGAAGACATCTCTAAATCCATTTTGGAGATGTTTTACTGTCTCACTCCGACCACAAAGTAAGTACATTTTGGGGTATGTGACTGTTTTATAATTATGTAGTACAGGAAGTGTTTCATTTCGAGATTTCATTATCCCTGTCTGACAGTCTAGCTTTTTCAAAAATAAAAATAATTCCTGTAGGAATATTTGGGAGATAAATTTTAAAAACCAGGGTAGGGATACTTGAAAGCTGGTTCAATACGGATAATTTTTATTTAGTTTTTTATTTATTGAACCATTAAAATCTCTCTCTCTCTCTCTCTCTCCTGTAACCATTCGTTAGCGCAAAAATAGGTTTAAAATTCTACGCACTTTGTGCTCTACCATTTATTAACCCTAACGACAGATCAAGGATTTTTTTTCAGGCAGGGATGTCGATTGTCAAAACTTGTTCAAAAATTGAAATGATAATTTACTTTTGACAAGAAAATTTACCTAAACGCAGAAATTGAAAGGGGGAAAAAGTGAAATCTACATCATAAGAATGGGAACATTGTGAACTTTCTCAATTACCTTCTCAGGCAAGGAATCTTGACAAAAAATATTTAGACAAGAGGAATAAGTTTAAAAGTTAATTTTAGTAAGAATGTGGCATTCTCATCGGCAGTTCGTTTTCCGTTCCTATATGCATCGACTATTTTTAATCATCAAAATTTTATGTAAAGAAATATAATTTACATTCAATTATAGAGGCGGATCCAGCCAGTTTAGAAAAGCGGGGGTGGGGGTGTTTCAGGTCGGTGCCCCCACCACTCATTAGCATAGAATTAAACCACGGCCACTTCAAGTCCTTATTACTTTATGAGAAAGGGGGCCTCCAAAAGCAGTTGAAAAGCAAAAAAGAAATACACATATGTAAATCAAAACCAAAACCAAAAAAAATAAAGCAACAACAACACCAACAAAACCTATTTACCACCCTTAAAAATCCTTTTTGGGAAGGGATAGATCGTGGGGGGGAGGGGGGTTCCTGTAACTTTTCTGTTCGGTACATTAATGCATATTTTCCGGTAACAAAAATGTGAAGAGAGCTTTCAAATCAGAATATTATTTAAAACTGCAGCAAAAGCTAGATTATCCTCAGAAAAAGTGAGCCTCCATCTGCATACTATAGGAGCATTTTAAACCTTTCTCGATTTAAAATATTTTATGCATATTTCTACAAGTTCATTACTTCTGGAGAAGGTCCTAAAATGGTATAGCTAAAGTTCTCTGGAATCTTCCTTGCATATTACTTGTGGGTATCCAGAGTCCTTAGGCGGGGTTGTGAAGGTACACAGAGGAAAGCAAATCTGCATACATCTACAGATCTACCGAGCAGAAAGGACAGAATTTTTTATTACTTCAAATTATTCGACGCATAAATGTCTATATTACAGAAAAAAATTCTATCTGTGTGCCCCAGAACTTGCCCCATCTGGATCCAATAATTAATTCTATTTTGATCATTCATGTACCACAGAATCAAACTCGTTTATTGTGTAAAAAATTATAAATAACTTTAAATCAAGTTGTATTAGGTCTATATTTTAAAAAATAAAGCCAATACACAGTATGTATTTGAAAATAATTGATCGTAATGATTATCCGATCCTTTTCAGATGTTTGTTTAATTTATTTATTTGAGGAGACTGTTATGCATTTTCACCACCACCCCCACCCACCCCCTCCTTTCACAAGAAAAATCTCGTCAAAAGATGAAAGATTCGTAATGATGCATGCTATAAAATGGATTTGATGTAGTTAAGCTGTTTATAAATTTTGACTTATTTTGTTCATATTTATATATACAGACAGTAGTAAATATATATTTTTTTTTGAGAGAGAAAAAAAAATATTTGCATTTTTTTTTTCAATCAACCAAAATACCAGTGAGATTTCCACCTTTGAAATTTCCCCTGACCAAATAAACTGATCATCGTGGACCACGTGTGTCCAAGTGCTATGTGGTGACTTTTTTTACTGTAGAGTTAGCAATGGATTACATGACTTATGAGATGCATATTTCAATAAAAGTAAAATAGGACATTTCTTTCGACATGTGCACATCCCTGTAACGATAGCAGTATACAGGTAAATGTTTTATCACTGCGTTCGATGCGTATTCTCGACCTGCAGGCGTGGATATTCAAACGGTTTTTGCTGACAGGTATACATGAATGTATTCCGTGTTTTTTTTTCTCCTATTTTGCAAATGCACATGCATTCAAAAATAATTTACTTCTCTGCATAGTTCAAGTTTTTGTTGGATTTTTACTTTTAAAACATGTAATTGGTCAGTTTATGGATTTATGACTACTGTGCTATCGGAGATGTGTACATGTGGACAGTCAAGCTAGAAAATCACTCAAGTGAAACAAATCAGCGAGGCTTTATATAACAGGTACAGGTGGCCCAAATTTTTCGATTTAATATGGCGGAATCGAAGAAATATGGCGGACAAGGGCGTACAGGAACGTAGTAAGTCGTACAAAGATGAAAACTGATGCCTTTTTAAGAGTTCATGTCAGCTTTAAGAGAAATGTTTTCTTGTTAAAATTAATATACATGTACTTCTGTGATACACTTTAATTTGTGTTGTTTAATGTATCTTGACAAGAAGTTTTGTATAAAACTGAATTTTTATTAAATTTAGTCACATGCATATTTATACTTAGCCAATTGATTACTAACCATTTGTTATTAAGAAGAATATGCCAAATTCTGGTATTCTGTTTTGCCCTCTTTCAAATTTAAAGCGTGTCTTCGACCCATTTTAGGAAGATTGTGGTGGATTAATTTTTTCTCTTTACTGGAAATACATCCCCCTGTAATCATCAAGAATTTTTTTGTTTTCTTTTTCTCTATATATTTTAATGTTAATTTACCCAGTCTTCCGCAACACGAAAACCATGCATATATACGGCATGAATTGGACAAATTTAATCTCATTACAATCTAAAAAGTAACAAATCTATCTTCTCTCTCTCTCGCTTTATGTTTTCTTGCGTGTTGGTTTTTGGAAGGAAGAGTTTTTATGATCCCAGTGGACTTTCAATGTTTCCTCATACTATATCCTTGAAAAGATCCACAGTTGTTGCAACCACTATTGAAATAACGACCACTATTGAAATAATTATATCAATAGTGGTTGAGAGTGCATTTCAATAACAAACATAGTTAATAACCACTATTTAAATACAACCACTATTGCAATAATTATATCAATAGTGGTTGAGAGTGCATTTCAATAACAAACATAGGAAATAACCACTATTGAAATACGACTACTATGGAAATAATTATTTCAATAGTGGGTGAGAGAGCATTTCAATAACAAAAATAGGTAATAACCACTATTGAAATAATTATTTCAATAGTGGGTGAGAGTGCATTTCCATGACAAGCATAGATAGTAACCACTATTGAAATACGACTACTAATGAATGTTAAAAATTTTAGCTTGATAGGTTCCTTATTTCCCAAATTATTATGAAATAAAAACGACATTATATCATCACCCGGCGCCATCGCCGTTCAGTTTTATGACGTCCGACAACGTCATTGTTTATCAATGTCTGCTTTTTCTACCTCATACACTTATTTTGAGAAGAATCCCTGGAGCTGAGGAAGGACTTCCATCCGTATTGTTTATATGACTTTACAATGTCATGAGCAGGGGCTTTCAATGCATATACTATTACAAATAAGATTTATACAATGGCAGAGATCCTCGCTTGTTTGTGCCAACATATTTTGTTTTTTGGAGTTCAATTTCTATAACACATGATCAACGTCATTTTTTGACGTGATTGATTTTTCACACCTTGACTACAAATCGACATTAACTGTGCATTCCTTTTCTCTCTGAATCTATTTTGGCTTCAAAAACAAGTAATCTGGATGCACATTATTTCTCCGTAGCCAGTTCAAAGATTTCGTAGGTGTATATCAGTTTTTCTAGGGGCAAAACGTTATAGAATGTTTAAAAAAAGAAACCCCTCCTCCCTTTTGACGTCATTTTCAAGGCAATATTTGTTTGGATACTCCATGTAAAATTTACGATAAAATTTTATAGAACTTCCAGAATGAGGTAAAAAATTAATATTTTATGGAGCAATATTGTCCCAACACATACCTGAATTAACGGGATATTTGGATGGCAAATGTTCATATCACAATAGTTTTTCTTAGTTACACTTAGGTCGAAAAAAAAATGTCGTTTTGGAGTTGCGCCGCATGGACAAACTATTGCTTACAAAATCATTACTAATTTATTAAAAAATGAATTTTATGATTTGTGATTTATTCTATAGATAGAAAAGATAATGATAACTAGATATTTTAAAATTCAATCATGTACCTATAGCGGTTTAAATTTTAAGGCGCTAGTCCACGAACTTTTTGATGGCCCCTAGTAGGTAGTGACTGTTCTTTCGCCAAGCGCTGGGCATTAGAAGTGAATGTCATGGGTCTTTCGGATATGACCCCTTAAAAACGTATAGGTACTGTGTCACGGTACGCGTTGGCACGATAAAGAATTCTTGAATGAGACGTAATACAATATACCATCAATCAATCATTTTCGAGGTCAATGCAAAAGCCTGCTCTGTTCCTTATTTGTATTGCTGAATGGACTACTGAGGTTCCTCGGCCTGGCCTCTTGTCTTTATCAATAAAAGATAACTTCTTGAATACCTATGCTGCTAAGTGTCGTACATGAATGTAGAGAAGCCATTTGTCTTGAAAACAAGATTTATTACCTTTGAATCTTTTTTGGCTTCGTTACTGTCAAAGTTTTTAAAGAGGAATATTTGTGCAACAATGTCGCCTTTAACAGTACTTTTAATTGTTGGACTGTGTGGAAAACTGTGTTTCTGCTTGAATTTGACGAACCATGGGAATGATATTGCACACCTGAAACAGCTTGTTCAAGAGCTGAATACCAGTCTTCATCAAATGGCTATGAACAACAGAAATGAGATTAATCAACTGAAAGCAAATTTCAACACACAAAGTAAGTTTAATTTAAATATTCCTTGAATATTTTTCTTGCTGGATTGAAAGGCAAACTTACACACAATTAAAATATATATCGACATTTAAAGTCCATAGGAGATATCCATAGTAACTAAGTTCAATGGCTTAAAAACATTTCAATGCAAGATCACGATTACTTGTACAAATTTATGTTGATCACATAGGCAAATCTACTTACAATTAGATTACTAGGTTATATATCGACAGTTAAAGTCCATAAGAGAGTTTACATGTGATATTTTATGCTAGTAAAATTATTTAAAGTTAGGTTTCCTGTATTATATGTAAGATTGTAAATCCCTACTTTATGCCTTATTATGTTAAACGTTAACATTTGTAAACTTGTGGGAACTCCCCGGTAATACCACCCTCTTGAGACTAAAGAACAAGCATCATTTTATCTACTGCTATAATACATGTAAAGTCAAGACGGCCAATAGTTTGCCTAAACAAATTGATTACCCAACCCATCCCCAACTAGACTTGAACAGGTCGAGGAAACTACCTTATAAGGCTATTGTTGTCCTTTCGCACAGGAGTGCTCACAGTATAGCACAGAGACTTTTGTTTTTGTTTTTTGAATTCATTGTTTCCATTACTATTCCAAATATACATTAACAACAGTGATTTCTGTTAACAGATAGTCCATAGTCTTTGAACATTTTTACTGCAGAAATAAGACAGCTAGGTACCCTACGCAAAAAATATACGAAATAGTCCCAATGCAAACCTTGATCTGGTAGAGTTTTCACATGGCCCAAATCACTGCTTCCTGAAATTCAAATTACTGAAAAAAATCTAAATTAATTATAAATACCATTAATTCATTCCATTCGATACATGCTCGATTCAGTCGAAAAGCCCCGAATAGTGAATAATTAGTCTTATACTGAATAAGAGTCGCAAAAAAGTCAATTATAGATGCATTGTGATATGACATTTTGATACCAACACTCCACATATTAAACAATACATAATATGATAGTTATAATAGCTCGTTGACTTACACAAGTTATAATAGCTCGTTGAATAGTTCGTTGACTTACACATATTTAAAATAACAAGAAACTGCAGGGCATTAATGAAATGGATTGTGGGTATATATATAGAGGTTCTGTTTGCCTTTATTTGCCCTATTTCCATACTCATTTAATCTAAAAAAATATCAGACGAAATGGGAACGGAAAGATATATAATGACAAATAATCTGAAACAAAATCATCAAGTTTAAAGTTTATTGTACATGTATCATACAAAATAAATTAACGCCATATATTCTACCAATTCTTTAGGTCAAGGTCCATAAATAACATACTGTAAACCAACTTTTATTCGCGTGCGAGAAATTTTCGCCAGGTTCGCGAGAGCATCGTCATCGCGAATATTTCTCGCCGCGAATGGGTTCCTCAAGTCTCTTTTTCTATTAAATACAGTTTTAAAAATAGATTTGATCGCGAAAATTAATTGTCGCGAACTAGTTTACTCGCGAAATAAAGTCCTCGCGAATAAAAGTTGGTTTACAGTAATCATAAACATATAAATAAAAATGAATCTTGATAGCATGATTCCAAAGTAGCTTGTGCTTTTATACAAGATTAAAATAATAAAGAAGAAACAGGTCATCAATAAAATGGATTGCGTATGGGCGGCGGAAAGGGTAAAAAAGACGTTTATGCAAAACTAACAACTGATTTTATAAACATAACGAAATACAAAACAGACAACGTTAAAAACAAAATCAACAGACTCGTTTGCAAAATCAACAGACTTCGATGCAAAACCAACGATCACCAATGCAAAACCAACGATTATTCACTGAATTGTCGCTAGATGGCGTGCAAAAACATATATGTTGTATTACCTGAATTAACGCTAGATGACGCGGAAGTTTTCTACGTCATCATTATTTTTGTACTTTCATGTCAAAAGGCTGAAATGTAGCACAGCCTAGGATATTTGCATGCCTCCGTTTCAATGAAAAAAAATAAAAACAGCTAACATCTTTGCGATACTTTCTGGGTATAGAATTAAAGTTTGTTTACACTTTTATGCCAAGCAAGAGCTATTCGGAGGTCATGACGTCGTCAGAACTTTATTAATAACCAGTGGACTTCCAAATTGAAACACTCCTTTTTTATGTGAATATTATATCTGACACATTGTGTTATGTGGTTAAAAATATGAATCTTTTTAAAAAGTTGCAATGAAAACAAAACACACGTTTATACTGTATTACTTACTTTACTATAGCTAATTGTGGTCCAGGTCCAAAAATCTCGCGAAATTGTCTATCAATTGTACATACCGGTACATTTGGCAAACCTCGGATAAAAGCATCATGTCGGACTTTTAAAATTCAAACATATTAGAGGCAGCAAGACATCTACAAACGAACTGTAAATATATTACAAGAAACCAGTAGCAGATATTGGTATTTTTCCCCGAGAGAAAATTTTTGAAAGAAGAAAATTCCCTTCACTCTTAAAAAAGTCCATTTATAGTATATACATGTAAAATTATTTTATTGTGTTCATGCATTACACAATTTGTTGATACCTGAAAATTCACTTGGCAAGTTGTACTTGTATCATTTTTTCTTTTCTTTGTATGACTAAGTAAAGTCTTTTATATTTATTTTAAAATAAGTTAATTTAGGAAGCAATCTGATTAAAATCAGATCATTTGATCTGCTCACATAGATCGTTACTTGTATAGCGATCTATGTGAGCGGATCAAAGGATCTGATTTTAATCAGATTGATAAGCCTAAAGGAAGTATCATGTCGCTCAAATATGGTTCATATATGTTAGACAAAAAGTAAAAAATAATTCTATCAAATTGCATGTATTGCCCAATAAATAGGCAATTTTCAATAATATAGATATGCACGGATCTAAAGTTCCAGCCCCCCCCCCCTACACACACACACACACACACACATGCCTTGGATTTTGCAAATATTTTTTTACACTAAACCAAGTTTACTTTAAATGACCTTGGACACCCCCCCCCCCCAGAAAACGCTGACCCCTCATCAAATAAGCGAATATGCTTAAGTGGCTATGAAAAGTACTAGGTTTCTATGTATGAAGCTTTAAAAGTTAACCTCGCCCAATCCCTCCCCTGAATAGGTTTTTCACGTTTGGAAAAGGAGTTTAAGTTTGTTTCTTTGTTTAACTGTTTGCTTGTTTTGGGTTTTTTTAATTTTGCTTGTCAAGAAAATTATGAGCCGGCTTGTTTTTATTGGGGTGCCCCCCCCCCCCATCCCCAAACAGGATCAGCGCCTGTACAGATATGAATTAATTAATATAGAAAAGATAAATGCTCTTATGCAAAAGGGAGATGATAATTATTTTATTTTATTTTTTTGGGGGGGGGTGGGGGGGGTGGGGGTGGGGGTTATCGACATATCAATATTAATAACTCGTGAAGTTTCAGTCAAAGTCTCACAAGGTAGATTTTAGTAATTTGTTGATTAAACATGAATTATAATGTTTGATAATAAATTTGGAAAACATATTCGAAAGGATAGTTTTAACTTTTTTCAAAAGTTTACTATGCGTTTCTTTTTCCTTTCAGTATAATTGAAACCGTAAAAGAAATTTACACTGTAGGGCCACAAGGATGAGACTTGCTCCTGTACAAGGTGTGGTGGCATCTTTGCCATGGTATGCGCAGTAGATCTTGTCTCGTGTGCATTTTGACTAACACAGAAAATGGTTCCGCGTTGCTCTCTAAATGGCCATAAAAATGCATGCTAAAAATCAATTACAGCCAGGGGCCTTCGCCCCCCCCCCCCCCTGCAGGCTCTGTGCCCCCAGGTCCCCTACCAGTTTTCCTATTTTCTCCGAAAACAGTATCCACCAAACCTGGAGTAATCGCTGTCCTACATTCCTTCATCTTATTTTTAAGCAAAAAAAGGTATCCATGGATACACACACATCTTGCCTTAATTTCTTTTCTTTATATTTTAAAGTACTCAAGTCACTCCCTAAAATATACACAGGGTTTATTTATTAGATAAAAATGGGTATATAATGTATATATTATACAATTATTGCTGGTTTTTGAGGTCAATACAATGATTTAGCCATCTGAGGAGTGCAATATTCACCGAGCCCGAAGGGCGAGGTGAATATTGTACTTCGAACATGGCTAAATCATTGTATTGACCGAAAAAACAGCAATAATTGTTTTATTATATGATTCACTGATAAAATGATACAGTTCATTACTTGTTTGCATTTTATTAAGTCCTAGCCAAATGCAAGGGAGAAGCAGAATTAAAATGTGAATAAACCTTACCAGTCGTATCAATTTGAATTTTTAAAAATCAACTTTAGTTGCCATGAAAGAAATATAATTATAATGTCAGTCTTTTTTATAGGATAGACTTTGAAAGGAAGGAGTATTATCAGGGAAAACTGACTGCCAAAAAGTTAAAAAAAAATTGTTGTTCAGTATAAGTGTTGGGGGGGGGGGTCCCTGAATCCCCTCTTACCCCCTCACCAAAGATATATATTCGCTTATGTTTTGTTCACATGAAAATAAAAATCATAGTCGTATAAATAGCTTTCTAAAACAATTTGTATCAATTTGGAATTTCCCAATTTATTTTTAGATCAATGAAGAGGAAATAAATCCTTGTATTGACCTGAAACGTCACGTGCAGGTCAATACAATGTAATATTTTTCTAACATAGTTGGATCTCAGCCAATCAGAGATATGGAAATTATTCAATCATATAATAAAGTATATTATCCCCTATTATATGTATTCCGATATACTAGTATATATGATTTCGATACCGATAATCTATTCAATAATACATTCCGATTAATTTTGCGGGATTTACGTTCCTATGAAAGTACACAAATAATGATGACGTAGAAAAATTTCTGCGCCATCTAGCGTTAATTCAGGTAATATATGTTTTTTGCACGCCATCTAGCGACAATTCAGTGAATAATCGTTGGTTTTGCATTTGTGATCGTTGGTTTCGCATCGGAGTCTGTTGATTTTGCAAACGAGTCTGTTGATTCTGTTTTTAAGGTTGTCTGTTTTGTATTTCATTATGTTTATATAATTAGTTGTTAGTTTTGCATAAACGTCTTTTTACCCTTTCCGCCGCCCTAAGGAAAAAAACAGGTCATCAATAAAATGGATTGCGAGTATGAAGAGATTCTGTTTGCTTTTATTTGCCCTATTTCCATGCCATTTTACATGTATTTAAAAAAACATTAGATGAATTGGATAGCAGGCGCGGATCCAGAAATTTTTCAAAGGGGGGGTTGAAGCATTTTTCAAAAGGGGGGGGGTTGAAGGCGAAAAGAGCTAAAAACGTACGTTGTACACATACATATAGTTAAATAACTCAATAGAAGATCGATACAGGGTGGAGTATGGTTTTTGAAAGTGGGACGTTGATCAATCTGGGGAAAAGTACTTGTATACATTACCAGAAAGTTTTTGAAAAAGAAAGGAAAATAAATCTCCGAACCTGAAAGTCCTATTTTGTAAAGGGATGGGGTTTTATTTTGTTTTTACAACCGAATTTCTTTTTATATTACAACATTAGCCTTTCAACTTACATTTTCTATGGTAAAAACACAGCAAAAAATTGGAACTTTCTTATTTCTCTTTCTTTTTTGCAAATCCAAAGGGGGGGGGGTTGCAACCCCCGTAACCCCCCCCTCTGGATCCGCCACTGCATAGGGAAAAACATATATTTAAAAAATAATTTCAAATAAACAGATTTCTTAATTTTATAGTTACATGTATTTGTATGTTTAATACAAAATAAATTAATACTATATATTCTTTCCATTTTTTAGCTCAAGGTCCCATAGCTTTTACGGCGATATTGACGCATAGTACGGAATATTTGACTGGGAACACAGTTGTTTTTGATAAAATAATTTTGAATCTTGGAAACGCTTACCATGAAAGTTATGGACACTTCACCGCTCCAGTACGAGGTGTGTACCAGTTTGCAGTATCGCTGTTAAACAGGGAGAAAGAATCTTATTTTAATATTGTGAGAAATGGAAACCAGGCGCTATCACAAATATATACAAAAACTCCAGGGTTCCTTTCAACATCGTCCATTGTTGTTGTGCAGCTAGAAGCGAGAGATGTTGTCTTTGTTAAGGCAGTGACGACTGGTAATTTAAATGGAGGCTTGTACTGTATTTTTAGTGGATTTTTGATTCAATGATTTCATCTTGACACATGATTTAAATAGCAGATTTGTTCTGCGATGCGAGTTATATTAAACATGTGCAACAAAACTTAGGATTTTTAATTTTCTTTTCAATTTTATGACAAAGACTTGGGAATGGTTATACACTAATTTTGCGTAATGATTTCTAAGGTTTCCTTAAAAGTATGTATAGGAAATGTTTCTTTTAAGCATGTTTATGAATTCTTACACGCCCTGTAATATGTTTCCTGACGGCTAATACAATCTAAGGATACGTACAAACATAGATTTGTATGGATAAGCCAGCTTTTTGATAGACACTTGGAAGAAAAGAGACGCTTATTGATCACAATGGTCATGCGAGTATTCATGGATATATATCAACACAGTCTTTTATAAAAGTTGGTTGCTTCAATATCTGCAAGTTTCTTCTTAACGGTACTAGAGGAAAAAATTAGCTCACCTTTAAATGCATTTGGTTGATCCCCTGTACAGGTACCACTTTAATTCCATGGAAAAAAAACTTTAAATGCAACATTTGATGCTTGCATCTTAAAAAGATTTCCAGTAGTTCCCGAGAAGACATATACATGTTCACGAACTTGTATATTCCTATGTAAAATTTTGTCTCTCATTGTTACCCATTAGGGTGCAAAGAGGTAAACCAAGAAAAAAAGGAATAAACGAAAAAAGAAAACAATGTTTTTTTCACCAAAACAGAAGTTCGTTTAATTTTGAATTATCGAATATCTTCATTAATTTGTTAGATAATGCCTGCTTGCAATTCTTTAAGGATATGGGCTGCTCTTGTGCAGGAACTTGATAATTCTAAAACATCTTCAAAACATTTCGAGCTGCAAAGTAATTTTTGTAAGAAATAAAAACATCGGATTTTTTTATTTCTAGAAGACTCTACCTTTTCTTTGATAATGGCCTAACAATCAGAAATTAAAAAAAAGTCAGTCAGCATTTGACTTAATGGTAAATTGTATTTACTGACAAGGTTATTTTATTGACCATAGAGCTCACGAAATTATGACTTTAAACGACACTGTTGATATTCTTGCTTCATCATTTTGTTTGTCAATAACTTACCTCGTTTCAGAAATTATTCATACGTATTCATACGTAGAACATGCTCTTACGTATCGAATCAATTGAGAGATATAAAGTCCGTATGCAGATGACAAAGGTATATTGCTGAATACTTGAAGAAAGTTGCCGTTTGAAAAGTCAGTTATCACGTTTCATAAAGCTATGCTTTTATATAAACATTAACGTCTTTTTCTAGTAAAAGATCCAGAATACCCAGTATATTAAATTAATGTGTCAGACTCTATGGTATCTTTATTTCAAGCTCACCGTGGGATCAAATATCTACATAACCGGGTTGAACAAAATTTAGTTCAGTGATTAACATAAATGAGTAATAAGTTTATACAAAATTATTTTTAAAAAAGGAAACTTAGTTTCACACACATTAATACTTAACACCATCTTCAAAATATGCTTTCTACATGTATTACACTAAATGGAAAAGAAATCGAAGCAAAATGACAAATGAAGATACGCCGAACATAATAATTAAGAAAGATTTTTATTTACATTTTAAAATCAATTGGGCAAAATTTATTTGATCAAATCTCTGTACTCTATTTTTCAATACAATTTTAACTTTACAACAAGCGCTTTACAAAGATCACATTTTACAACACCAAGTTCTAATATATATATATATATATATATATATATATATATATATATATATATATATATATATATATATATATATATATATATATATATATATATGCGATGGGACTCCAAAGTCCGATGGTCACGCCAAAGTCCGATGGCCTGCACCAATCCCCGATGGTCTGACACGCCAAAGTCCGATGGTGCGGAAAACAATTAACGTTTATGACGTCATAGTACTACTGCACAAAACCTCAATGCCGCGCCATGCCAAGGTCTTAAAAATAAGTATAAATAAATAAATGCGAAAACTAACCCTTTTCTCTCAGATTGGTGTGAGACTAACCATAAACGCTCAAAAAATGTGTATCAACTTTAAGCTAGATATCTTGGGTGTTTGCAATACTAACCCTAATCACTCGACTAGTGTGCGAGGACTAACCCTAATTATCTCTAGTTGTGCAATGCAAGGACTAACCCTATTCAAGCGAGGACTAATCTTAATATATCTGGAAGGTGCAAGCAATAAGCAAAATCAATAAAATTGTATTCGATGACGAATTCAGAAATGATGGCTTTTGCATGCAGGACAACGGCGTCAAGGATTGACGTCGGATTATTGTGACGTCATAAACTCTGATTGTTTCTCCGCACCATCGGACTTTGGCGTGTCACACCATCGTACTTTAGCGCAACGTGTCTCATAGGAAACGAGCCATCGGACTTTGGCGTCCGTAACGACAGCAAACCATCGGGGTTTGGCGCAGACCATCGTGGTTTGGCTAGACCATCGGACTTTGGCGTCACCATCGGACCTTAGAGTTTTACATATATATATATATATATATATATATGTAGGACTCCAATGTGCGATGGGACTCCAAAGTCCGATGGTCACGCCAAAGTCCGATGGTATGCGCCAAACCACGATGGTTTGACACGCCAAAGTCCGATGGCGAAGAAAACAATTAACGTTTATGACGTCATAGTACTACTGCATAAAAATGTGATGCCACGCAATGCCAATAAATAAATACAAAAAATCATAAATACAACGACTAACCTCGTCTTTTGGATGCAGGTGCAAAACTAAAACTTATCAGTCGAACAATGAGTATCAACTGTAACCTAAATATCATCGGTGGGTGCAGGACTAATCTAAATCAGTCCAATAGTTTGCGAGGACTAACCCTAAAATCTCTCGGCCAAGTTCGAAGAAACACATTAGTGTTCAAGGACTAACCTTTATCACTCGAAGACCTAGGACCATCCCTAATACCTTTGGTGGATGGAAACAAAAAGCAATATCAATAAAAATGTATGTGCGACGAATACTGAATCAATGCATTTTGAATGCAGAATAACGTCATTACGTCGGACTATTGTGACGTCATTAACGTTAATTGTTCCTCCGCACCATCGGACTTTGGCGTGTCAAACCATCGCACTTTAGCGTCGCGAGTCTCATAGGAAACGAACCATCGGACTTTGGCGTGACCATCGGACTTTGGCGCCCGTGACGACAACAAACCATCGGGGTTTGGCGCAGACCATCGGGGTTTGGAGAGACCATCGGGCTTTGTCGTTACCATCGGACCTTGGAGTCTTACATATATATATATATATATATATATATATATATATATATATATATATATATATATATATATATATATATATATATATATATATATATTTCGTCCCGAAAATTTGACAATTTTCATTGTTCGTGTCATTGGTCATTTTAGTGCTTATATATATATATATATATATATATATATATATATATATATATATATATATATGGGACGCCCTGCCTTCCTCAGGACAAAGAAAAAAGTTACATATATATGTAGTACAGAATATCATCACCGGTATAAGGAATTCTTTGAAAAAAAAAATGAAGGTCATGCGTTTAGCTTATTTAGAATCTATCACCACTTTGATGTTCGAATTCCAAGTTCATATATTTTTAGATATACATTATTATACATGTACATAATTTATGTACTCACTAGCACAGCCACAAAATGTCAATTTGGACATTTGTCTTGTTTACACCCCCTTTTCCCCTTGCATGAAGCTTCGTGATATAGTGGTTGCAGCATTTGTTGTAGAGTCACGGAGTAATAATTTGATTCTTACATTTTGGGTTCAAATCCCACAACGGGAAGTTCAGACCGATCCCTCAGACCGTATAAACCGTGTTCCCTTGTCTCTATAGCAAAATAAGCATCATGTCGATAGATTAACTTTTATATTTATGTTTTCTCTTTCATATCTATTGTTCTCTACACGCAATTGGTATTCTTAGAATCTTTTCTAAAATTGTAACATTTCTGAAAAAGATTAATCAGATCAAAAGAGACGATGGTAGCCATCACTAAAATGATAACCACTGCTCCCACATATCCAATCCGTTCAGACGATTGTCTGTCATCCTTTGCACAGGAGATTCTTCTGACTTTTGAAGATAGTTTAGATTTGTTAACCTTTAATGCTGCAATAAGTTCATGGAGTTTGATTTTTGTAGAGCTAGTATCATTGAAAGTTTGTGTTATTTTTCTGCAAGCACAATTGCAGATTTTCTTCGATTCTTGTACAGATGTTGTAAAAGTACGACGAGCATTTGTGGGATTTGTCGTTTGTATTAAATCTGTTGAAGTAAGATTTACATATTCAGGAGAAATAGTTTTCAAAGTTGTGTGCATCGAAGACATTACATCTTTACCAGCTAAAGAAACATTACTTTGTCGCGTAGAAACGGTTTGCAAATCGCCATTAATAGGATTCATGACAGGGGTTGTTTGCGATGTCCTTAGTGAGAAACCAGTTTTGGTTAACTCTGAATAAAGGCTTGAAAAAGTTGTAGAAGCTGTGTTATTTTCATTTTTTCTAAATTTTGTGTTAAGACTAGTTACATGATTTTCTTTCGTTGAGACAATCTTTATAATAGTTGTAAAAAGAGTTGTTTCAGGTACTGTCAATGCTGTTTGATAAGGCGACGAGGAGAGCATTTCTGTTCTCGTCCTAGAATTTCCAGAAGTATCATTATAGTTGTCAGTAAACAATACACATACATCGTATTCTGACTGAATGGTCAGACTTTGTCCTCTTTCTAATGGTACTTCAAAAAAGTTTGTGATAGTATGAATGGTGCGATTAATCCTGATATTTTGTCTTTTCGACTGCACGGTGTTTATTTTTACGGTGCAATTGCTAGCATTAGTTGAATAAAACATTGGGCAAGACATCTGAAAATTCAATCCACAGCTGGTCTTTGGGAGGACTTGAAAAATAGAATCATCCTTACAAAAGATGACAAGTGTATTAGAAGAAGCTACAACGGTTTGGTACAGTGGAGAAGTGTTGCTTATTTCAATAAATTTTCCTGTTTTTAAAATACAATGCCAACTTCCGCTGCAGGTACCATACAAGTTTAAGGCATGTGGCAACCTTAGAGGGGCTTTTATATTTACCACCACGTCTGTTTGGGAGCTGGATGAAACTCGACATGTATACCTTTGGCTAATTTCACTTGAAGACACCAGGATGTACTCCGTGCCTAGTTCTTTCAAAGAGTGTACACTAAAAATATTACTTTTTCTAAGCTCATGAATTGCCATGACCACATCTGCTGCATGTGTTATTGATATTGTAAAGATTCCATAATTGGATGGAAATGTGTTTGAGATACTGAAGTTGAACCTGCCAGGCAGCCAAAGGGAGTGATTCCCGTGGGTTACTGTGGTATTGGCTGTATTGGTTGTGTCTACTGAAAGTTTGGCGAAAATTGATCGTTCATCCGGGGGATGGGCAAATGGGAAAAGGATAACGGTAAAATTTTCCGAAGTTGAAAAGCCTTTAAAAAAAAAGAACAAAAGTAGACATATCTTCTACTTAAATGCGATTTTTAATAATTCTTATTTGAGGTTCATTGACAACTTGTAAACGTGTGTTCTGTTTTAATTCAACTTAAATATTTTTTTTTATTCATAACTGGACTTTTAAAAAATGAAAGAACAAATATTGCTTTCGATTAGTCAAGTTGAAAAATGACTCGTCTAACAAGAAAAACACATCAAATTCATTACTCATGTATTTTTTCCTTAATTTTGAAACTGCTTAAAAATATTACTCACCAAATAAAAAAAGGCTTGCAACAATACTCATCATTTTTAGTAACTATTATTTTAAACAATTTTGTTTTATAGACAAAGAAGAAAACTGGTCAAACAGCCATTTATATTTTCCCCGGAAATTATCTCAGTAAGCCTATACTGATCCAGAAGGTTATATTTAGTCCGTTTACAAGCCTAGTATTAATACCATGTTTTTTTTCTTGAACTTTAAATTTATGATAATCATTTAATATGACAATAACTGTTACACAATCAATGATTTGTAGAAAATTTAAAGTAAATATTTTGGCATGTTAAACCAAAAGTTCTTGGTCCAATAATATTTCATTTCCCTGAATATAGTGCAAACAATTACGTGTCTTAAAGGGAATTTTTCTGCACTTGATCTTTTTAATAATAAAATAAGGTTTATTTGACGATAATTAAAGAGATTTCTAAAGGGTTGTTTCTTTTTTATTTTGGTGTCCCTTTTTTGGAAGTATATCTTTGCTTGATTTAGATTACGAGATGATATCTCTGTTGCTTGATTTAGATAAGAATATTTAATCTTTTCCTTTTATTTTGTTTAGTTTTCCGTTTGCTTAATTTTTCAGATAGAATAGGATGGAACACAAATGAGAAACTATTGTTTACAAAATGAAAATTAAAAAATAAAAATATAAAGTACAAAATAGTGAAATTTATAGCCAGAATACACAGGAAATTTTTCAAACACATAGTGTAGAAAAGTGTTGAATTCAGTGTAAAAATAACAATTAAAAAAAAAACACTAATATGCATTTCAAACGAAAAGATCGAAATGACCGTTCACGGTAGCTCAGTCGGTAGAGCGCTCGTTCCGTGATCGCGAGGTCGTGAGTTCGTATCTCGGCCGCGACTGACCTAGTCGATAAAATTGGTAGCAACTGTTCCTTCGCCATGCACTCGGCACTTTGAAGTGAAAGTTGTGGAGTGCAATAATTCGTGCTCAGCTATAATAACAATTTTACATTCAAAATCTATGTCTTATTTCTATTTTTCTAGTGGGAATGAAAAGCAGGGTTCGTATGCATAAAATTTTTATTGTCCCCCGCTTGAAAAGTGGGGGATACTAATTTGGGTTTGTCCGTCCGTCCATCCGTCCTTCCGTCTTTCTGTCTGTCTGTAACGCTTTCGTTTCCACACGATATCTCGAGAACCCTTTGAGCTTTCGCAATGAAACTTTGCATAACAACTCCCTATGGACTAAAGAAGACCCCTATTGAATTTGAGGTCAAAGGGTCAAAGATCAAGGTCATATATTCGCAAATTTTGTCTGTTATAACACTTTCGTTTCCACACGATATCTCGAGAACCCTTTGAGCTTTTGCAATGAAATTTTACATAACAACTTCCTGTGGCCTAAGGAAGACCCCTATTGATTTTGAGGTCAAAAGGTCAAAGTTCAAGGTCGTAAATATATACATTCTGTCTGTGTGTAACACTATCCTTTCCGGGCGATATTTCAAGAAGATATTGAGCTTTTGCAATGGAATTTTATACCAAAAGTCCCTAAGACCTCTCTCACCCCTCTCAAAGTGTCCCGCCCCGTTTGTTTTATAAGTATTTATTGTATTACATGTCGCTATTTTTAGCACAGGGACATGAGGAGAGTTATAACGTATAAAACAGGTTCTCGGCGGACTCTATATTCTTATTACATCTATTAGAACTGTTAAATAAAGGTTAAATTAGACACCATGCATTGTGTTAAATTTTGAAAATATCGAACGTGGATTGTATGTGACTTCATCTTTGTATATACTCGTAGTTTAAATACAATGGCCTACATAGAGCTGTTCCGTGGCGTAGTGGTATGTCTCTCGATTCCGGGATTATGCATTTTTTCTTTTTTTTCTGAAATATATTTTTTTTACTAAATGATAGTATTCAGCATGTGAAATGAAAAAAAAATATAAGGTGTGGCTTCTACAAATTCATAAATCATCATCAGAGAGTGATAAATATTCCATCTAAAAAGAATCTTCTATACACATAATGAAGAATAAGCAATCAAATCTTTATATCCATATTGGCATATTTTATTTGCTTCAGTATACATGAATGCATTTAATAATTTTTCAACTTAAGTCAGGGGGATCCGACACCCCCCTCCCCGAACTGCGCATGGTTTACTTTTTCCCTAAGCGGGGGACACAAATTCTCTGAATTAGCTTGTTCTGTTAAATATATTCTTAAGTACCGATTTACCTTAAGCAGATTGACGTTTTTTACTTAGTACGTCACTTAAGAAATAAATAACAAGTTTATAAACTTCAATGGGAATTGAAGTGGGTCGGTCACGTGATCAAATCCTGTGAAGGCCGAAGGCCTTCTCAGAAGATTTGATCACGAGGCCGAAGGCCTTCTCAGAAGATTTGATCACGTACCGACCCACTTCAATTCCCATTGAAGTTTATAAACTTGTTATTTATTACTTATATATATATTTGAAACAGACAATTGAATATTTTCGAATTTAATTATTGCACTAACCGTCCGTCGTACATTTTGAAAAATGACGCAAGATGTAAATCGGCTTGCATGGCGGTTACGCTTCGAATTCATTAGGCTAAGTAATCTATTTCGAAGGGAATATTTTGTGAAAGGCTACTTGTGATCAGTAATGGTGAATAGATTGTTGTCTGGGAATATTATTATTCGTGAAAATTGATAATCGATGCTGAAAAGACATAAGAAACACGTCCGAAGTTTGATGATGAAAAGTTGGAGGAATTTTCGGTCGCCGGAAAGGGATGGATGAATCCGATGGATTGAGACACTTGTCCGAGCCAGTTAATTTGCAATTTGATCAAAAACATTCTAGGATTTCAGTAAGTAAAGGCATACTTTTCGTAAAACACTAATAAACACGGAGACACTGGCGACAGCTTTACATTGAACCATAGGCACTCCCCATCTTAATTGTTAAAAAAAAACATCTACTATACTATAAACATATGTTTATAGTATAGTAGATGTTTTTTTTAACAATTAAGATGGGGAGTGCCTATGCTTTGAACTACGAAAACGTCGAGGTGTTTGGCAGCTGTTCATGACATGATTGCAATGATATTTTCCAACAGATTTACACTTTTATCGTGAGTAGAATTTAAAGATAAAATAATAGTTTATTAAGAAAATTTAACGAAACGTCTACCCAAATAATAAGGATGAACGTTAGAGACTGTGCAGCTGACAAAAGTGAAAAAAAATGTAAACAAACCCTAGGCCTAGTTTTCTCTATGTTCACCGGTTGAATCGATAGCCAACAAACTGTATGAAATACTAGTTTACATTGTAAATAAAATAATTATCATTTTACTTGCTTATTTTGATCATTTTATACATGAAAAGCAAGTAGAGCAGGTCATTTTATAATTTTTGTACCGGTAGATATTATTGCGCCGTGTGATTAGGTCACGTATTGACCTCTGACCTCTGACAAACTTCATACAGAATTGAAGATATTTTCTCTCTGTATGTTTATATAATGGAGAGATACCACAAATGTATATATTTAACGTTGTAAGTAGATTGCATGACGTTTCCTATTCTTACTATATGTCTTGAATATGCTTAAAGTTAAACAATCCCTAACTTTGTCTTAAGGTAGGATTCTCCTCTGGTTTCTGATTAGATGGAATATTTACATTTGTTGATAGATTTTTTTTATATATTTATATGTAAGATATTTAAAAGACCATATTTTTCTTTCCTCATAACAATTATACAACTTTAGATAGAAATGGTAAACTGCGTTTGAAAACTAGCCGTGTTTTGAAGCCGAAATTAGATCCCTTTAAGGGATACAATGCTGCAGGACTTATCACATGCTACCGTTTTGATAGAAATGGAATTGAACATATTGGGATGCTGATTGACGATTTCGTTTCACCAGCAACAAGTAATTCACAAGTCATGATATAGCTCTTCGCTAATTCGCAACAGAAAAAATGCAGTTATGTAACGGGGACGACTTCGGAATTAACCAATCCACTGTGTCCAGGATTGTGCACAGAGTCTCTAAAGCCTTAACTCGACCGCATTTCATTTTCCGGCAGTGCTCGGCGCTATCAATGAGACCCATGTTAGGATATAGCGTCCTACAGTCAATGAAGAAGAATTTGTTAATAGAAAAAAAACTTCCTCAGTGTTAATGTGCAACTTGTCGTGGACGCATATTGTCATATACTGGACATGCCAAGTGGTCGGAACCGGGGGGGGCTATGGGGGGCTTAGCCCCCCCACTTTTTTTTAAATATATACTTAGTATAGACATTGAACATATCTTCGTAGGTTTAGCCCCCCCACTTTCCAGTGATAGGCCTTAGTATAGGTTAAAAAATGGATAAAGTAATGGTGTTTGGAAAAAAAATTTTGGTACTGAAGTTCGAATCTACCCCCCCCCCCCCCCCCCCACCACGAAATAGGATTTTCGTGTTTAGGACGACATTTGCCTTTTTTTTTTTTTTTTTTGCTTGTCAGGTTTTTTTTGAAGGTACAAAAATTTTTTTACACTAAGCCCCCCCACTTTCAATTTGCTTCCGACGCCAATGGTCTGGATCAACACATGACGCAAGAATTTTGCGAGAAAGTAGCATTAGCCAATTATTTCACCAGGACTAATTCCTGTTAAATGTCACCTACTCGCTGATAGTGGCTATCCGTGCAAGAACTGGATCCCGACTCCCTTCCTTAACCCTACAACCCAACAGGAAAGAAAATACAATGGGTAAATATGGCTTATTAGAGATTGTTCTATCTGACGTATCCGTATCCGTATACGTATCCGTATCGAGGTATGAGAGGCATCTCGATCCCGATGCTTAAGCCATCTAATTACATTTCCATCTTTTCATGTTTGGTTTTTAACCTCATTCACTAAGAAATGATATGTAGTGTGATATTTTAATAAAAACATATCAGTTGCTGTTCACGCCTTATGCATCCTGTTTATGGGAGGGGGGGGGGGGTAAAAGTTTAAAAATAAAATTCGAAAAACAAACTTGTATGTTTTTTTTTAATTTAAATGAGTAAAAAATATTTCGAAAATATTTCTAGATTCACCTCTCTCTCTCTCTCTCTCTCTCTCTCTCTCTCTCGCTCTCTCTCTCTCTCTCTCTTTATATTAGGGTATTCATTGTTCATTCTCGAATTAACATTTATTAAACTCAAACTTGTTAATTGTAAATAAATTAGTTGTACATAAACTGGGAAAGATTTAACCATACTTTGTAGGGCAAAACAAATGTGTATGGGTGATTCACTGAAAATGTCCATCCCCTTTTCCTTTTTTATCATCTCCTATGCCATTCATTATCAGGTATTTGATGGTCATAGTCCCCCCCCCCAAAAAAAAAAAAAAATGGATAGCTGGTAATTCTGGGGCGGTTTGAATACACTCCCTAAATTGTAGGTCGATAGCCGTATCATGGGCGGCGGAAGCAAATAGAAAGTGGGGGGGGGGAGGGGCGCTAATTGAAAAGGGGGGGGCTAAACCAACAAAAAAAGGTAAACCCCCATTTTAAATGCCTATATTATGTCTATCTTTGCAAAAAAAGTGGGAGGGGGTATAAAGCCCCCCCCCCGGTTCCTACGCCTATGCGTATATATGGTTTCAAGGAGCTTGGGAATTGAACATGATCGAGTTTATAGTGAACAAAGCAAGCTCTGAAAAACTTTGATATTTTATCATTGTAATTTTTCTTTAATGTTTGATTTTTTTCTTGGCTACATTGAAGCAGTTCCTTCTCTTCAATTCTATAATTTGTGCACAGTGATCTCGATCTCGGCCAAATTATATATACTAATCAAAATTTCTAAGTCCCCACGTAAGTTTTTGTTTTACACTGTTTTTATATTAAATAATTCAGACAATATAAATTGAAAACTATACAGGATAAAAAGAAGCAAAATATTTTTTTTTCACTTAATCTAATTATATTGAAGGAGTTAAACACAAAATGCAGAAGAGTGAAGGCACCCTAGAATTAAAAATTCGCAACGTTCAATACTGTTTTTATCCTCCGTGCAATCGAATTAAGATCGAGTCAATTGCTTCTCAAAGAGTTCACACAATTAAAGTAAAATCTTTATTGAAGGTTATTCCATGTATGGACTAGGTCGTCCACTATATTTCCGCCAGATTCTGCTGCTGGAAAAGCGCTCGATCTCTGGTCCATCTTGTCCCGTTCATGATCTATAGGGTTGAGATGTGGATGACATTGAAGCTTACCGAAATTGTTTGAACCAAATATTAATCCTACAGTACATAAGGTCTTCTTAAACGCATTCCCCACTCTTCCAGTTTGTTTCTAATAATTTGGATAATTAAGGAGAATTGAATTAATTTTTAATGAGTGCAGAACAATTGCACATGCAGATAGGTTCCTTCCACAATAGTTAGTAATTCTTATATAGTAGCCCTGTAAATGTGTCGTTGCAGTACGTGTATACGCCTTGACCATGGGCACTTCCGGTTCCGGTTTGAGTGAATTTCCGGTTAAACTCTAGGGTGGTTAATTGGTATTTCTTAAAAATCTAGGAATTTTTAATGATTATAAGGAATACAAGTAAGCTTTGTGCATCTTCCTGACGGTATTTTTAACGGTTTTACATAAAATAAACAAATACAAACGAAGGAAATACAACTTTCTTTTACTACCACCAGCTTGGACTATGGATATTCACTTGCACATTGTCGTTCGTACATACACGGCATTCTAAACAAGATTTTTTTCTGTTTTTCATAAACAACGAAAGATGGAGAACACATGGCAATTTAAATAAATGGAAGATACACCCGATTACGTATGAAATTCACACTTCCTGCTTTTTAACAAAAAGGGTCATGGATGAGTAATTACTCATTCGATTTCAATTTTTTTTGGCCGTAACAGGCAATCATCGAAAAATTAAGTCAAAATTGTGAAGAACTGGTTAATTAATGTTAAGGTTTTTAAATAATTAGAATAATAAAAGTGGGGACTTAGAAATTTTGACAAGTATATATATATATATAAAGAAAGTAGGATAAAAAAGAAAAGAAAATTAGCACGATGGACAAGTAGGTTTAACAAAATAAGATGGATTATTTTGAAAAATTTGAGCCATAATTATTATTTTATTCTTTGCATAAAAAGAGAGTTGAATGCCGTATTATGAAATAGTTTTTATATCAAACCACAAATGATGTTAATGAATGAAAGTCAAAAGATGTTAACTTACTTTTTTGTTTGTCAAGGTTTTTCAGGGCAGATTTTTTTTCTCTTTCAAATAACCCCCTACCTACTTTTAATTTGCTTCTGACGCCAATGTGAGGGTAGGGGAAAAGGAGGTAGCTCTTCAAAGTATATACTCAATACTTACAACGGTCCTGAAGCTAATTATGAAATCAGTTTGAATAGTCTCTTTAAAAACGGCTACAGCGTTTTACCGATTGCGTTGATGATTTTAATGATGACAACGTATTTTTTATGTGTGTGTGTGTGGAGGGGGGGGGGGGGGGGGGGGGGGGTGGAGGGTAATTGGTAAGCCGTGTCATGGCATATGAATAATACAGACAAAATCTATAAAAAATATTAAGCAAGTGGAAAAAGAGAAAGGGGATTTCCTACAAATATTTTGAAGCAAAATGAAATTAATTTCAAAACAATATAATTAAAACAAAATATTTTATATTTGACTTCATTTTCTTTCTTTTTTAAATAAATATTTTTTAACGAAATGATAGAGGTGTACAGCAGTTAATTATTTTTAATACAAAAATTGCTATTTGCTATTTTCTAATGCATGGACTGTGGCTTATTTAACTACAAACAGAAATAGAAAATGTATTAAATGGTTTAGACATCGGGATCGAGATGCCTCTCATAACTCGATACGGATACGGATACGTATACGGATACGGATGCGTCAGATAGAACAATCTCTAATAATCATGTAATACCGTATAAACTTGTTTCCTTCCATTTTTTTGTTGATTTACAGTCAATTACCGAATTATCGCCATTCGAAAAAATATAGTGTACATTTTAAAGTTAGAACCTACCCTCCCACTAATTATTTCCTTTATTTCATGTTTCATTAATCAATTATTTATTTATTTTTCATTCATAGATCACAAAATGTGACGGGTGTTGCTAAAACGCGGAACGGAAAACGGAACGGAAAGCGGAACGGAACGGAAAACAGAAATTTTTTGTCAAACAAATAACACAGATTCGATATAAATTAGATAAAACAGCAATATTCTTGCTGCAAAAGTAATTTCTAATAAAAGATTTATTGTAAACTATTATATATTGATGATTCATACACACCCTCCGAGGAAAAAAATGGTACTGAAAGACCCCCCCCCCCCCCTTCACACACACACACACGCACGCGAAATGGGATTTTCGGTAAAGGACATATCCCCCTTTTTCGCTTGACATTTTTTTTGTATGCTGAAAATGAAGTCTTTAAATTTGTTTCCAATACGAAAATAACTAGTTATTATATTCATATTATGCGAGCAGTGTCGAATCCGCAAATCATAAAAGGGGGAGTGGTAGTTTGGGTCTGTGTAGGGGCCCACAGCCACATTAAAAATGATTTATCTAACCTTATGTATATTTTGGACACTAAAAGGGGGCTGACCTGTTACAACTTCTCAGACCTTTTCGATGAGCGGGAAAACAAACTCATTTTTACGGGCTCATTCATATACCCCCCCCCCCTCCCCGACATACACACATATGTACCGCAAACAAACAAAATTTAACTTCAAGCAATGCAATGATTCTGCATTACATACACTACAAGTTTTCCAGCTTTTTCTATCGAGAAAAGGACTCCATTTCGATTAAACTTTTAAAGTGTGTATAAGAGATGCGAGCTTGTCGTAAGCGTTTGCCCTAAATGAAATCTTAATATTTACGTCGCGGGTTCGAATCCCACTGTGGGACGTGGAGACCGGTCCTTCGGATGAGACCGTATAAACCGAGGCCCCTTGTCGCAGTAGGTGCTGGCACGAAAAAGATCCCTCACTGCTCAAAGGCCCTAAGTGACGAGCATAGGACAATTTGTAGCCCTCCACCGGCAAGTCACTCCATATGAGTGAAAAATTCTCGAGAGGGATGTTAAACAACATACAATCAATCTACATAATCTACATATCAAATATTTACCGCCCCCCCCCCCCTGTCACTACCTTTTTACTAGGGAAATGTTCGTTCAAGTTCACATCCTCACACTTTTTGTGGAATGTAATTAATGTAGTAAGTTAATGTAAAAAAAATAGTACTGAATGATTTGGAGTTAGAACTTAACCCCCCCCCCCCCCCCCCGAATCAAACATTTGTTTTCTTAATGTGTTTTTACTTATCAAATACTTCTCAAGTTCATCCCCCCCCTCTCTCTCTTTCCAAATTCGATTCTAGGTGAGTGCTATGTTAGCGATTTTCGTAAATAAGAGACTGGGCATGACAAAATCAACTTGTATTTAATAGTGGGGAATTGAATGTGTACAAGATATATCGTTTATGATTAAAGAGCAAGAGCCATCTTATGCATAAAATGGCCCTGTACTTATATCAATTAATAAACAATCACCCTCTTTCCCATTTCATATATCAAAATAAAGTAGACACTTGGCGCTTTCATTTTCTATAATAAAATATCGTTTTGAGAATCCAGATATTGAAAAACAGGATTGAGAATTTGCAATGTTCTTGAAATTTGCAGAAAACAGGCGTATTTGACTACCTTCAGCAAAGAATTAAAATATGAGCACAGCCCACGATCCAAAAAATAAAACATGTTTTTTGATCTTCAGAAACAGAGCTTTCATTATGTTTTTGCATATTTTGGATCAGAGGTTGTGCTCTATATGAAATATTGAAAAAATGCTTCAACTTTAGGTCATTTTCAAAGAAATTTACAGGATATGAGGAAAATGACGCATTTTATGACGTCATAATGAATTGACTAGACGGGAAATTACGTTACAATTAATAGATATGTGATCACAAACACTCCAAGTAATAAATACTGCATTTGCAGCCTAAACTGAGCGGTTTTGATTTTTCAGAAATTCTCAGGGCCAAATAAGGCCCAACATGGCTCTTGCTCTTTTAGTGTTTAAAGTGATTTTATCCAAAATAATATATTCCGTTTTCCGTTCCGTTCCGCTTTCCGTTCCGTTTTCCGTTCCGCGTTTTAGCAACACCCAAATGATTTTGACGAGGTGCATTGTTCAACTGTTCTTGGATATCTACAAGTCCATAGTCCAACGGAAAAGACGTTTTCATGTACTACATTCTGAGATAAGGTTGTGTCCAGACAGGGCTGGCAAGATTATTATGGCCTGCGTAGTACTTCATAATTTAGAAAAATTGTTCAACACGCCAATCATTGACGAGGATGGGTAAAACGACGATGATTCTGATGAGGGCAGTGATGAAGATGATGCTGACAACAAAAACTGTGTCCCTGACAATCTGGATGGTAGAGCTTACAGAAATCACATTACAATGAATCATTTCTAGAGTCAGCACTTGTTTATTATAATTACCATTGTCAAATATAATTTATTTTCAGTAAACATTAATGTTTGAAAATAAAAAAGGTTTAATGTCTTTTTTATTGAAGTCTTTCATTTGTTGCTTTAGAAGGTCATTCCTCATATGGATGTTGTGCCACTTCTTTTCGACTTCTTCAACAGTTCGAACTGCTGGCAGCATTAATTGATTCAGTTATAGATTTCTAAATTTCCCTCTTTTTTGAGTGGTCACTACAGCGCCGAATTTATAGCCGTTAAAATTTACTTATTATTGTTGAATAAACGCGTTAGATGTAAACATTCTCCCATTGTCCAGTTCGGTTTACGTTTTTTCTCTGCCAGACGATGACGATGATGTTTTTGAGTGTTCAGTAAAACGGGAGATTCAATATAGTCAAAACCCACAATGACGTCACACCATTCATTGTGACGTTTTATTTTAAGCTGCGCCTCGGTTGACAATGGTTTTCTTGGGGTGAACATTTTCAATGTTACACTCAACTACATGCAATATTTATATAATATCTTCACCGGTATTAGAAGAAATGCTTTAACAAAAAATGAAGGTCATACGTTTAGTTTCTTTAGAATCTAGATTTAACAAATATATTTTTTCGATATACGTACAGATGTACGCACTAGCATAGCCTCAAAAATTCAAAGGACATTTGGCTCCCTACCCCCCCACCCCACCCCTTAAAAGACTTTAATCCTTATGTTTCGAGTTCGAATCCCACGACGGAATGTTGAGACCAATTCTTTCGGACCGTATAAAGCGTATTCCCTTGTCGCAGTAGCAAAAAACGCATCACGTCGATGGATTAATTTTTTATCTTTTTAGCTCACCTGAGCCGAAGGCTCAAGTGAGCTTTTCTGATCACATTTTGTCCGGCGTCCGTCTGTCCGTCTGTCTGTCTGTCTGTAAACTTTTCACATTTTCGACTTCTTCTCAAGAACCACTGGGCCAATTTCAACCAAACTTGCCACAAAGTATCCTTGGGTGAAGGGGATTCAAGTTTGTTCAAATGAAGGGCCACGCCTTTATTCAAGGGGAGATAATTGGGAATTAATGAAAATTTAGTGGTATATTTTAAAAATCTTCTTCTCAAGAACCACTGTGCCAGGAAAGATGAAACTTATGGGGAAACATCCTCAGGTAGTGTAGATTCAAGTTTGTTCAAATCATGACCCCCGGGGGTAGGGCGGGGCCAAAATGGCCGACCAAAGTTTTACATAGAAATATATAGGAAAATTCTTTAAAAATCTTCTTCTCAAGAATGACAAAGCCATAATTCATCATATTTATATGGGAGCATGCTCATGTAGTGTAGATTCAAATTTGTTCAAATCATGACCCCCGGGGGTAGGGCGGGGCCAAAATGGCCGACCAAAGTTTTACATAGAAATATATAGGAAAATTCTTTAAAAATCTTCTTCTCAAGAATGAAAAGCCATAATTGATCATATTTATATGGAAACATGCTCAGGTAGTGTAGATTCAAGTTTGTTCAAATCATGACCCCCGGGGGTAGGGCGGGGCCAAAATGGCCGACCAAAGTTTTACATAGAAATATATAGGAAAATTCTTTAAAAATCTTCTTCTCAAGAATGACAAAGCCATAATTCATCATATTTATATGGAAACATGCTCAGGTAGTGTAGATTCAAGTTTGTTCAAATCATGACCCCCGGGGGTAGGGCGGGGCCAAAATGGCCGACCAAAGTTTTACATAGAAATATATAGGAAAATTCATTAAAAATCTTCTTTTCAAGAATGACAAAGCCATAATTCATCATATTTATATGGAAGCATGCTCAGGTAGTGTAGATTCAAGTTTGTTCAAATCATGACCCCCGGGGGTAGGGCGGGGCCAAAATGGCCGACCAAAGTTTTACATAGAAATATATAGGAAAATTCTTTAAAAATCTTCTTCTCAAGAATGACAAAGCCATAATTCATCATATTTATATAGAAACATGCTCAGGTAGTGTAGATTCAATTTTGTTCAAATCATGACCCCCGGGGGTAGGGCGGGGCCAAAATGGCCGACCAAAGTTTTACATAGAAATATATAGGAAAATTCTTTAAAAATCTTCTCCTCAAGAATTACAAAGCCATAATTCATCATATTTATACGGAAGCATGCTCATGTAGTGTAGATTCAAGTTTGTTCAAATCATGACCCCCGGGTAGGGCGGGGCCAAAATGGCCGACCAAAGTCTTACATTAAAATATATAGGAAAATTCTTTAAAAATCTTCTCCTCAAGAATTCAAGTTTGTTCAAATCATGTCCCCCGGGGGTAGGGCGGGGCCACAATGGCCGACCAAAGTTTTACATAGAAATATATAGGAAAATTCTTTAAAAATCTTCTTCTCAAGAATTACAAAGCCATAATTCATCATTTATATGGAAGCATGCTCAGGTAGTGTAGATTCAAGTTTGTTCAAAGTTACATAGAAATATATAGGAAAATTCTTTAAAAATCTTCTTCTCAATCATTTTCTAAAAAATAGCAAATCCATGATTGGTCATGGGACTACTTCTGGATTTAAATTTTACAATAAAAAGCCATTTTATACTAGTCCTACCCTTGGTGCTCTGGTGAGCGATGTGGCCCATGGGCCTCTTGTTTAAATGTTGTGTTAAGCCTTAATAATTTAATTTTGCTTGTATTCTTGCCTCTCATTGGTTGATTTCCAAAAAGGACGCATAACATTTTGTATAATCTGCTTTGGTATGGGGACACACCCCCTTGACAACCAGCATAATCATCTGTATCCACCAATCCCCTCATTTCCAGTCCTTGGGATTCATGGAAAATTCCAGATTTAATAAATGTACCTTTAATTTCAAACAGTTACTCGATCTTACCTCATGTAAACAAGCATCATGGCTGCTAGATCTATGTATCAGTTATTACCTCCCCTCGCTTCACATCACTTCCGTGACTACGGTTGTATTATTGCGCGGTAAATTTGAACTCATAAAAACAACACAATTTTACATCCCCAGTTGAATAATTATTTTAAAATTAAATTATAAGGAATGACTCTAATTCTTGGCCAAATTATCGAGAATAATATGGTTTGGGTCAGTTTACGCTTTTTTATAATCCGCTTCACTTTGACTGAATAGTCAGACTTTGTCCCCTTTCTAATGGTACTACAAAAAAATTGTGATAGTATGAATGCTGCGATTAATCCTGATATTTTGTCTTTTCGACTACACGGTGTTTATTTTTGCCTTGCAATCGCTAACATTAGTTGAATTAAACATTGGGCAGGACATCTGAAAATTCAATCCACATATGTTCTTTGGCAGGAATTGAAAAATAGAATCATCCTTACAAAAGATGACAAGTGTATCATCAGTAGCTATAACGGTTTGGTACAGTGGAGAAGCGCTGCTTATTAGTCCCCCTACCGGTGAAACAGGAGGGGACTATAGGTTTCCTCTGCGTCTGTCCGTCCGTCCGTCTAACCGTCCGTCCGTCTATCTGTCTGTCTGTCCCCGTCTGTCTGTCCCACTTGGTTTTCCACACTTTTTTTCTAAACGCTGGCAGATATTGAGATGATTTTTTGTACGTGGGTGTATCTTGATGAGTTACAGATCAAGTGTGAATATCGTTCCGATTCGTTGATTTTTTACGGAATTACGGCCTTTTCAATTTTTCAGGGTTTTCCGCGTTTTCTCCTAAACGCTTGCAGATATTGAGATGGTTTTTAGTATTAGACTTTACCTTAATTAGTTATAGATCAAGTTTGCATTTCGTTCTGCTTTATTGATTTTTGAAAGAATTATGGTATTTTTATTTTTTTTTTTAATTGGGTTATATATAGGGTTCGTGATGCACTACATTTATGTCGTGATGCACTACATTTATGTTCTAAACGAGATTGTCATGAATTAAAACTTGCTGAATAGCTTTGATAAATTGATAAGTTATTTAATAGATCAAGGTTACATTTCGTTCTACTTCATTGCTTTCTGAAGGAAATGTGGTATTTTTACTTTATTTCTAATAATTGGGTTCACAATAGGGTTTGTGATGCACTAAATTATTGTCGTGATGCACTAGCTGCTGGATTAATGTTCTAAACGAAATTATCCTGATTTGAAACCTGCTGGATACCTTTATAGTGACAAATATAGATCAAGTTTGATTTTTCTGGTATAAAATTGTTGTTTAACCATGTAAAATAAGCTGTTCTGATCAAAGCATATGTGTGTGTCAAATGGTATTATAAGACGTCACGAGTCTTTCTTTGTAAGATCCAATACATTTCATTCATATTCAAGTAATAACTGAAATGTCCATATTTAAGTAGCAATTTTTTCATACACAGGCTCTAATAAAATGACACCCCAAAGAGAAAAGGGGAACCCGGTAGGGGACATGCATTGCTTCTGCAATACTCTCAGAATGCTTGTTTCAATAAATTTTCCTGTTTTTAAAATACAATGCCAACTTCCGCTGCAGGTACCATACAAGTTTAAAGTATGTTGCAACCTTGGAAGGGCTTTTATATTTACCACCATTCGGGAGCTGGATGAAACTCGACATGTATACCTTTGGCTAATTTCACTTGAAGACACCAGGATGTACTCCGTGCCTCGATCTTTCAAAGAGTGTACACTAAAAATATTACTTTTTCTTAGCTCATGAAGAAGAAGGTATGGTTTCCATACAAATTTTGCCCTGTGATTTTCTAAAAAAAATAAACTGGTGTAAAAGTTTAAAAGTCATGCTTTTTAAATAATTGAAACGCAATGCAGAAAAATCATACAAGTCATTTTTTTCACATGTGTTTTTAAATGCTAATTATGACGTCATAAACATGTGCATTTTCCAGTATTTTCTTAAAAAGTTGCAGAAGATGGAATTTTCTTTCAGATAACATTGTCCACAAGCATCGCCCACAAAGATCTTGACATACGTCATTTGTTATTAAATTTTGCACAAAATATCAAATCATATATATATATATATATATATATATATATATATATATATATATATATATATATATATATATATATATATATATATATATATATATATATACACACACAGCGGTACACTGGTATTTTGGTTCCCTAATTTGTTGTCGGTGTACGGTCAATCTGTGTCTCAGGGTGTCTCCTGTCTGGCCGATATAATTTTCACCACAACCGAAACATCAGAAACTGTGCCAAAAATAAAACCCCCAATTTTACTGTCTTTCCTTTCTACAAATTCCGAAGGGATACTACAGAAAAAGAACGTGAAACTAAAGAAAAACATTTTATAAACAGACATAAACCTGTTTTAAATGCAACATAATTATATTTCATTTAAGAAATATACTTTTACCCGCATAATATAACTGTATTATTTGTATAAAAAAATCTTATTTCCCGTAATAACTTATGTACGTATTATCATGACGTCATAATGAACTTTGCTAAAGCGCGACTAAGTATTGACGCTTTATGACGTCACAATATGAATGTTGATTTTGTGTAACTAAGCATTGTATTGTCAAACTCCTGAAGATTGGAAATGAAACCGGTTGAGTTTATTTCGGTGTTGTGATTTTTTTATTATATATATATATATATATAATTTAAGAAAAATCCAGTGTTTTGGTACAGGAAAATATATCCAATGAAAAAAGGTCAGAAATCACAAATCTCGAAAATCAGACTTCTGAAGAGCCATTAGGCAGAAAGCGCTAACAGTAAAAATGATTTTCGAGATTTGTGATTTCTGACTTTTTTTCATATATATATATATATATATATATATATATATATATATATATATATATATATATATATATATATATATATATATATATATATATATATATATATATATATATATCAAAAGTCTCTTTTTGTCAATACAATAAAAAACTTTAAAAACTTCGAAAAGTGTTTTAAAGTTTTTTATTATATATATATATATTAAAAAATGGTAAAAAGAAAACTCAAAAATCCTCAGTTAAGCTTTAGCGCTTTCATTTTCAATCTTCAGAAGCTTATAATAGTATCATAGTAACAGTGATTATGACGTCATGTTAAGCGGAACGTTAAATGTTTATTATGACGTCATAGATACAATATGACAAAAGCTTAACTGAGGATTTTTGTGTCTTCTTTTTACCATTTTTTAATATTGTTATCCGATTACTGAGACACTATTTAAATTTTGGATATATATATATATATATATATATATATATATATATATATATATATATATATATATATATATATATATATATATATATATATATATATATATATATATATATATATACCCGAAGGGAATTTTCAAAGCAAGCCTTTACTAATAAATTTCAAGATGAAAGTGATATTTTGACTGTAAAAACTCTAACATTACAAATATGGGGTTTCTTTCACTTGACATTAGAAATTACAATCTGTTTATCAATTATATAATCAATGGGGTTTTTTTTAAAAAATAAAGGAAATATTTTGGCATGCTAAACTAAGAGTTCTTGGTCTTATTATGTTTCATCTTTATGAATAGAATGTAAACAATTAATGCGGTACTGTCAAGTGTTTTTAATAATAAAATTGGAACACATGCATATTGGCGATTATGATTACAATATTTCAGACCGAAAAGGGAAATTTTTGTAAAATACTGCAACTATTAGTAGTTGTTGGAAATTCTACCAATTGTTTTGAGTTCTTTTTTTTTCTAAAGTAAGAACAATATACAGTGTACATAAATACGCTAAAGCATGCAGTTAACATATAGAAAGATACCTTTCTGATAATTAAAGCAATGTACGTATTATACAAATATATATTCTAATGCAATTGTTTTGTAAAACACTCTTTGATTGGCTAACGCACTGATGTTTAAAGCAGTAAAACGAGCACTAACGAGCGTGGAAGCTTTTTCATTGTGACGTCATAATAGAGCGACGCAAAAATACAATGCTCCGTGACGTATTTCATGTAACAAAATTCAACAAAATAAGACGTAAACAACAAACAAAATGCATGGATTGCATTAGAATGGGAATAACTAAAATTCTAATTTGGTATTTGCGACCGTTAATATTGATTTAACGGTCGCAAACATCCGTTTTACCGGCTCCGCTTACGCGTCGCCGGTAAAACTCAGTTTGCGACCGTTAAATCAGCATTAACGGTCGTAAATACCAAATTAGAAGATAGTTATTCCCTAATTTATGATCCTTTGGATTATTATACATCAGAGTGTTTGTGACTCGGTTCAGTGCTGAGTGACATCAAACAACTGCTTAACATTGATGATTATATAAGGATAACGAACAGTATTCAGGCTCAAAAGTCCATTTAACAATACAAATCAGGAGCAGAACAAAAACGGATCTCCAAAATGTCAGTGGTGGGATCAGGTACCATGGAGGAATGAGCAACTCTTGCCGACCAGTGACCATGCACCGCCGTGTGTCCCTTGTCATGATCAAAAATAGGAAATATCCGTCGACAATTTTATATGTCTTATTGATTTATCAAACGTTAATCATAAAGCATATAAGAAAAAGATCAATGTAATTGCCAGCACAAAAGGGTTAATTTGATGATTAGACTTAAAGATTAGTGAGTTATTGCATTGTATCTTTATCTACCGCTCGTAGCAAAGGTACCGGATTCAGAAAAAAGTTTTTTGAGAAATAAGTCAGAAGGGTATTAACAATTCGTTTAAAGTATTGTCGAAACAATTACTTCGTAAAACCTGTCACGAGATTGAAAGTACATGTAGGTTGACATATTGTACATAAAATTCTTACGCTTTTATTTTGATAATCTGAATTTTTCTACAGATTACTTCTTATCCAATTCATGAAAACAAACTGCTCATAGTGCTTGTGACTATTCGACAGGAGATGCTTAGACTCTACTTCTCCACCACACCCGATATCAAATGTTGGCATCACACATGCACATGAAGTGGTGAAAGTGCAAAGATAAGACTATACATTAGATTTTTATATAATTGGATTTGCTGTATGTTTGAAGAAGAAAAAAATAAAATAAAAGAGCTAGGTTTACTTTATCCATAAAATGATCCTGTCCTTACATCAGTTAATAAGGCCTACATAATAAACTACCGCCATCTTTCCCATTTCGTATATCAAAATAAAGAAGAGACTTAGTGCTTTCATTTCCCATAATAAAATTTCTTTTTGAGAATCAAAGTATTGGAAAACAGGCTTTGAGAAAATGCATTGTTCTTGAATTTCGCAGAAAACACGCGTATTTGACTACATTCAGCAAAGAATTAAAATATGAGCAAAGCCCACGATCTAAAAATTAAAACATTTTTTATCTTCAGGAAGATAACGCGCGGTATTCAATTTGTCGGCACAGCCAGGTGTGTTATAGGACCGAAGACATCCCAAAATATGAATTCAATGCTTAAAAATACGAGGGGTGATCCAAAAGTTCGCGATTTATCTCTTTATCTTGGACAGACGCAATATATCAAAGACAAACTTTATGGGTTTTCTATTTATTTGGCGCTTTTGGGCACGGCTGAATACTATAACAACATATTATTTCGGGCCTCCAAGCAACGGGTGGGCCAAGCAACAACAGCAACATTTCAGTTCAACAACAACATTTCAGTACAACATCAACATATCAGGTGACCTTGACCCTGGGAGATGCAGAGGTCAAGGTCAACAATATTTCAATACATCAACATATCAGGTGACCTTGACCCCTGGAGATGCAGAGGTCAAGGTCAAATATTAAAAACTTGCAGTGCAACAATAATTATTGACACATCCACGACTCTGGGAGGTGCAGATGTCAAGGAAGAAAATAAAATACTTAGAATAATAATCACACATTCATGACTCTGGGAGGTGCAGAAGTCCAGGAAATAAATAAAAATAAAATAGTTTTGTGTACAGTGTCACAATATTTACATGGTATTCGTCTTTGACCCTGTGTGGTGCAGCGGTCCAATAATGAACCCATGTTACATCATAGTTCAAATGATGTATGCCGCTCAGTTCGTAGTCCATCTTTAGAAGTGACAGCCGTGCCGAATATGTAGGTACAGGTTACCAGTTGCTTCGTAAAACTCGGTTCGCAGTCTATCTTCAGAAGTGAGAGTCGTTCCGAATATGTAGGTACATACGACCACTTGCTTTGTAAAATTCATTTCGCAGTCCATCTTCAGGAGTAACAGTCATGCTATATACGTAGGTATAAATGGCCACTTGCTTTGTAAAACTCAGAAATGTCAGTTTGCATTCCATCTTCAGAAGTGACAGCCATGTCGAATATGTAGGTAGAGATGACCATTTGCTTTGTAAAATTTTCCACTGAAAAGAAAAGAAAAAAACAGAAACCAGCAGTATCTATTCAACAATGTACAATTGGGGGATTAGGGTAGGGAGGGATTTCTAAAATCTACATTTAGCCATTGTTTTCTCAAATTTGATTAGCACCAACCTTGCAACTAGCGTGTAACCGACAAAGAGAGAGTTTGCAGCACCTTTCTTTATATAATTGAAAATTAGATAACTCGTGCCGAAACAAGGAGAGATAACTGCGCCAAAAAAAATATTGCGCTGCCAAGATAAAAGCATCTTATTCGCATATGAGCGAGATAGATGCTATATTATCTTGGACAGACGCAATAAATCACAGACAAATTTTATGGGTTTTCTATTTATTTGGTGCTTTTGGGCACGGCCGAATAATATAACAACATATTATTTCGGACCTCCAAGCAACGGGTAGACCCAGCAACAACAACAACATTTCAGTTCAACAACAACATTTCAGTACAACATCAACATATCAGGTGACCTTGACCCTGGAAGATACAGAGGTCAAGGTCAACTAATAAAAACTTGCAGTGCAACAATAATTTTGACACATCCACGACTCTGGGAGGTGCAGAAGTCAAGGAAGAAAGTAAAATATTTAGAATAATAATCACACATCCATGACTCTGGGAGGTGCAGAAGTCCAGGAAGAAAATAAAATATTTTGAATAATAATCACATCCATGACTCTGGGAGGTGCAGAAGGCAAGGAAGAAAATAAAAATAAAATAGTTTTGTGTACAGTGTCACAATATTTACATGGTATTCAACTTTGACCCTGTGTGGTGCAGCGGTCCAATAATGAACCCATGTTACATCATAGTTCAAATGATGTATGCCGCTCAGTTCGCCACAAGACCCCAGTCGTATATGCTTGAACAAAGCATCTACGAATGGGGGCGCCGCCACTTTACTAGTGGGGGTCCTGAGCGGCCTGAAACAGCCGTGACCCTTCCTCTCCAGATATCAGTCATTACTGTGATGGCTAAAACTTGCATCCATGCCTAATAATTGGCTTAAATACCCCCTGAATTGTTTTTAGAAAAGTTTATTTTCTTAACTTGGATAAATGTACCCCATCCCTTTCAAATAGATTTGGCATGATTTTTTGATGTCAGGATAGTGGATTACAGAATCCCCAACATCACAAACTTTGTTAAAGAAAAATGCATTAAACCCCTTTCTAGTATTCTCCATGGTCAGATTATATGCAGAATAATGCCAATTAATGCGAGCAGAATATGAGCCCATATTAAGTACACAAGAGGAAATTGGATCTCCTTAATAAATTACAAGAATTTAAACCTGACATTCTTTTATTTTCTCAATGTTGTTTTCCCAATATCATCTACTTAAATTATATACAACTGCAAGCTTGAGTTAGTACATAACTCGATCCATAGTTATGATGGGTTTTGATACTAAATTACAGCAAGACATGTTCGAGAAAAAGCCGGAAGTGGGAGCCGCCCTCCGATACTACGTGCCCAGTCTTCTCTATACAACTGAAAAAACTTTGGATCTCTATTCCCTCGGTACCTCTCCGTGCGTGGATTAAGAAGGGTGTTTGGGAAACCAGACCCCCTCCCTCGAAATGTACCGTGACAGAGTTATTAAATGTATATACTGAAGCACAGAGAAAATGACTCCGGACCCCCACCCCCCCCCCCCCCCACCTACACACATACACACACAAACCAAACACAACCACAAACATGAAATAGGTTGCTATTTTTTTTTTTTGTCTGTCGAAGAATTTTGGGTTTGGAATATTTTGACTGGGATGCACCTTCCCCCCCCCCCCTTTGGAAAAAAAAATTTCCGAGATC
>NW_026931689.1:0-49628 GCF_032062105.1 Saccostrea cuccullata
GGTGGTTGGATCTATTCCTATTCAGGCAAATGAGACAGAGAAGCTGATACAAAGAATAGCAGAGCTGAAAACCAATTTGACAATTAGCAGAAAGAAGACTTCTAAAGCATTGCGAAAAAAGATGAGTATACCTGACTCTCGTCCGTCGGCTCAGATCTTAGGGACTGTGATAGGGGCTGGGGTTTTAATTTGTTTTTGTTGGTCTCATTGTAATTAGCGATTTTCCAATTTTATGGTCACAATTGAAAAGAAATATCTTAAATGTTCGTTAAATGTTTATTTTTTTCATAAGAAGTAGTGTGGTTTTAACTTGAAATCTTTCTTCTTGTGCCATAGATCAAAATATTTCAGCATATGATTTTCTGATTTTTATTTTTTGAAAATAAAGACATGAAGAATTTTTTTGCAGAGTCTCTCTATTATTCAGATACACACACACACACACACACACATATATATATATATATATATATATATATATATATATATATATATATATATATATATATATATATATATATATATATATATATATATATATATATATATATATATATATATATATATATATATATATATATATATATATATATATTAATTTCATTACAACATGTATTGGTAACAATCCTCTGATAAAACTAATGTCCAAATAACTGTATCTCACTTCTATTCTCAATGACCGTGTAGTGTAGGACAGCGCCGCGAGAATTCCATCGGCATCGAAAGCAAGTTTTTTGACTTGCCTAGATAGCCGAGCGGTCTAGCGCGCTGTTCCTGCACTGCTAGGAGACAGATTCCGAAGGTCGAGAGTTCAACCCCGGGCTGGGGCGGAAGTGGGTATCCATGTAAAAGTGAATTTCTTTGTGCTTTCTATATATATATATATATATATATATATATATATATATATATATATAGCACTAAAAATGACCAACGACACGAACAGTAAAAATTGTCAAATTTTCGGGACGCCCTGTCCCTTCCTCAGGAAAAAGAAAAAAGTTTTAAAAGTCCAAGTCAAAAAGAACAAAGGAAAAAGAGAAACAAAAAACAACCAGCACTATTACTAAACTACTAAACACTATATAGTTACATACTTAGTTACATGTTGATTTGGAAATTACTAAGAACACTATTAAAGAAAGAATCCGGACCGCTATGAAATACGTCCGTTCTATCGGGTATACTCGGGTGAAGTGCGATTTACATAATTGAACGAATTAAATATGCTAATTAATTACGGCAATCAGTAAATCGTACATTGTTTCATTCTCTCAAAATGGCGTAACTATACTTGATAAAGAAAAATAATATAGAAGGGGCATTTTAACATATGAATTATGATCTATTATAAATTTTGAAATGTTTTAGGACTAATTATCGGTAAAAAATAATTAATAACTAATTAACAAAGGCGTAAGCAATATATAGTTATGTGGATTGTTCGAGAGTTGGTGGCGCAAATTAACTGTAGAGTTTACACTAAATTGAGAGAATAATCTTGTTTGGTATCATCAGGAATCGGGTCTAGTTTACGTTCATTCTAGTGAAGTCATTCAGTTTGTTAATACCATTAGGGCGGAATGACTTCAATCTGTTCATCCAGAACTTTTCTTTGCTTTTTCTTTGAGCGTCTGTCCATCTTGGGTTATGGTCATTCACCACTACTGTCATGTCCTCCCATTTGTGACCGTCAAGGTTGAAATGTTCCCCAACGGGTTCATTGAGTTTTTTGGTCCTAATGGTCGAACGGTGGTTATTGACTCTCCTGCGGAGATCTCCTGTTTCACCAATATACTGTTTGGAGCAAACTTTGCAACTGATGAGATAAATGCAGTTGTCAATATGACAGGACAAATTTCCTAGTATTTTGTAGCTGCGGCCTGTAACACGGCTGTTAAAACTGTTTGTGTCAGTGCTGTGCTTACAAAGAAGACATCTTCTGTCAGAGCAAGTTTTAAAGCCTCCGTTAGGTAATGGGTTGTCCAGTCTGGTTCTTACTACCATGTCCTTTAGGTTCCTAGGGCGTCTGTATGCAGCCAATGGGGGTTCCTTAAAGACCTCTGCCATTCGTTTGTTTGAATGGAGAATTGGTAGGTTCTTTTGAAGGATACCGCTTAGGTTCTTAAGGACGGGATGGTATGTGGTTACCAGAGGGACCCTACCGCTATTGTCTTTCTCCTTGTAGTGTAATAGGTTTTGCCTGTCATGTCCCGCCATCTCATCAATAGCTGTTTGTACGTTGCGGGCATTGTAGCCTCTTTTGCATAAGTGGGACTTAAGAAGACCACTTTGCTCCTGATATAAGCCAGGGGATGAACAGATGCGTCGAATTCTGGTGGCTAGACCCTTAGGCACTCCCTTAAAAGTGTGTGGGGGATGACAGCTAGTGGGCATAAGATATTTGTGGGAGTCTGTGGGTTTGATGTGGAGACTGAATTCGATTTCACCATCAATCATGGTAGATGTGGTATCTAGGAATACGTTTTTCGAATTAGATACGTCTACTGTAAATTTGATCGACTGATGAAAGGTGTTGGCAAACGTAATGAATGCCTCGAGGCTCTCGCGACAAATAAATATAAATTTATTATTTAAATATAAATTTCCATCCGTGACCTTGTATCTACTTGGTAGATCCGACATTTAGGATATACAGTGTTGTTGGTTTTTTTTAGTGCTTTATATATATGTGTGTGTGTGTGTGTGTGTGTGTGTGTGTGTGTGTGTGTGTGTGTGTGTGTGTGTGTGTGTGTGTGTGTGTGTGTGTGTGTGTGTGTGTGTGTGTGTGTGTGTGTGTGTGTGTGTGTGTGTGTGTGTGTGTGTGTGTGTGTGTGTGTGTGTGTGTGTGTGTGTGTGTGTGTGTGTGTGTGTGTGTGTGTGTGTGTGTGTGTGTGTGTGTGTGTGTGTGTGTGTGTGTGTGTGTGTGTGTGTGTGTGTGTGTGTGTGTGTGTGTGTGTGTGTGTGTGTGTGTGTGTGTGTGTGTGTGTGTGTGTGTGTGTGTGTGTGTGTGTGTGTGTGTGTGTGTGTGTGTGTGTGTGTGTGTGTGTGTGTGTGTGTGTGTGTGTGTGTGTGTGTGTGTGTGTGTGTGTGTGTGTGTGTGTGTGTGTGTGTGTGTGTGTGTGTGTGTGTGTGTGTGTGTGTGTGTGTGTGTGTGTGTGTGTGTGTGTGTGTGTGTGTGTGTGTGTGTGTGTGTGTGTGTGTGTGTGTGTGTGTGTGTGTGTGTGTGTGTGTGTGTGTGTGTGTGTGTGTGTGTGTGTGTGTGTGTGTGTGTGTGTGTGTGTGTGTGTGTGTGTGTGTGTGTGTGTGTGTGTGTGTGTGTGTGTGTGTGTGTGTGTGTGTGTGTGTGTGTGTGTGTGTGTGTGTGTGTGTGTGTGTGTGTGTGTGTGTGTGTGTGTGTGTGTGTGTGTGTGTGTGTGTGTGTGTGTGTGTGTGTGTGTGTGTGTGTGTGTGTGTGTGTGTGTGTGTGTGTGTGTGTGTGTGTGTGTGTGTGTGTGTGTGTGTGTGTGTGTGTGTGTGTGTGTGTGTGTGTGTGTGTGTGTGTGTGTGTGTGTGTGTGTGTGTGTGTGTGTGTGTGTATATGTGTGTGTGTGTGTGTGTGTGTGTGTGTGTGTGTGTGTGTGTGTGTGTGTGTGTGTGTGTGTGTGTGTGTGTGTGTGTGTGTGTGTGTGTGTGTGTGTGTGTGTGTGTGTGTGTGTGTGTGTGTGTGTGTGTGTGTGTGTGTGTGTGTGTGTGTGTGTGTGTGTGTGTGTGTGTGTGTGTGTGTGTGTGTGTGTGTGTGTGTGTGTGTGTGTGTGTGTGTGTGTGTGTGTGTGTGTGTGTGTGTGTGTGTGTGTGTGTGTGTGTGTGTGTGTGTGTGTGTGTGTGTGTGTGTGTGTGTGTGTGTGTGTGTGTGTGTGTGTGTGTGTGTGTGTGTGTGTGTGTGTGTGTGTGTGTGTGTGTGTGTGTGTGTGTGTGTGTGTGTGTGTGTGTGTGTGTGTGTGTGTGTGTGTGTGTGTGTGTGTGTGTGTGTGTGTGTGTGTGTGTGTGTGTGTGTGTGTGTGTGTGTGTGTGTGTGTGTGTGTGTGTGTGTGTGTGTGTGTGTGTGTGTGTGTGTGTGTGTGTGTGTGTGTGTGTGTGTGTGTGTGTGTGTGTGTGTGTGTGTGTGTGTGTGTGTGTGTGTGTGTGTGTGTGTGTGTGTGTGTGTGTGTGTGTGTGTGTGTGTGTGTGTGTGTGTGTGTGTGTGTGTGTGTGTGTGTGTGTGTGTGTGTGTGTGTGTGTGTGTGTGTGTGTGTGTGTGTGTGTGTGTGTGTGTGTGTGTGTGTGTGTGTGTGTGTGTGTGTGTGTGTGTGTGTGTGTGTGTGTGTGTGTGTGTGTGTGTGTGTGTGTGTGTGTGTGTGTGTGTGTGTGTGTGTGTGTGTGTGTGTGTGTGTGTGTGTGTGTGTGTGTGTGTGTGTGTGTGTGTGTGTGTGTGTGTGTGTGTGTGTGTGTGTGTGTGTGTGTGTGTGTGTGTGTGTGTGTGTGTGTGTGTGTGTGTGTGTGTGTGTGTGTGTGTGTGTGTGTGTGTGTGTGTGTGTGTGTGTGTGTGTGTGTGTGTGTGTGTGTGTGTGTGTGTGTGTGTGTGTGTGTGTGTGTGTGTGTGTGTGTGTGTGTGTGTGTGTGTGTGTGTGTGTGTGTGTGTGTGTGTGTGTGTGTGTGTGTGTGTGTGTGTGTGTGTGTGTGTGTGTGTGTGTGTGTGTGTGTGTGTGTGTGTGTGTGTGTGTGTGTGTGTGTGTGTGTGTGTGTGTGTGTGTGTGTGTGTGTGTGTGTGTGTGTGTGTGTGTGTGTGTGTGTGTGTGTGTGTGTGTGTGTGTGTGTGTGTGTGTGTGTGTGTGTGTGTGTGTGTGTGTGTGTGTGTGTGTGTGTGTGTGTGTGTGTGTGTGTGTGTGTGTGTGTGTGTGTGTGTGTGTGTGTGTGTGTGTGTGTGTGTGTGTGTGTGTGTGTGTGTGTGTGTGTGTGTGTGTGTGTGTGTGTGTGTGTGTGTGTGTGTGTGTGTGTGTGTGTGTGTGTGTGTGTGTGTGTGTGTGTGTGTGTGTGTGTGTGTGTGTGTGTGTGTGTGTGTGTGTGTGTGTGTGTGTGTGTGTGTGTGTGTGTGTGTGTGTGTGTGTGTGTGTGTGTGTGTGTGTGTGTGTGTGTGTGTGTGTGTGTGTGTGTGTGTGTGTGTGTGTGTGTGTGTGTGTGTGTGTGTGTGTGTGTGTGTGTGTGTGTGTGTGTGTGTGTGTGTGTGTGTGTGTGTGTGTGTGTGTGTGTGTGTGTGTGTGTGTGTGTGTGTGTGTGTGTGTGTGTGTGTGTGTGTGTGTGTGTGTGTGTGTGTGTGTGTGTGTGTGTGTGTGTGTGTGTGTGTGTGTGTGTGTGTGTGTGTGTGTGTGTGTGTGTGTGTGTGTGTGTGTGTGTGTGTGTGTGTGTGTGTCTTTTCAAAGATGCACAAGGGGTTCCATTAAATGTTCTACCAAGCCTTTTTATTTTCTCCTTACTAAAATATTAACAGTAGTGAACGGAAAACACCAGGGGTTTTGTACAACAATGTATTTGGGAATTGGTGTAAATCAGATGTGAATGCTTAAAATTTCTTAGAATCTTTTGGAAAATCTGAAATGTAATTTTTTTAAGATCAACAGCATTAAAGGACAAGATAGAGTAAGTCAAGTATTTGGCCCCCGATTTTGGGTGTCTTTCAGAATTATGCAACAGTTTATCAATAAAAACCTCTTGTCACTCCTGCCACAAAATGGGTATCGGTTCTAAGATTTAGAATAATACAGAAATCACAGTGAGGTAAGGAAATAGGTCAATTTTCAAAATTTCTCATTTTTATACAAACTTTCATCGATTTTACAGTACATTTTGTTTCGGAGAACATACAGCACACACTTGCCTATCTACCAAATTAATATATTTTGGATACTAATATCATGCAGTTTATGTGTAAAAATCTCAGATAGGCAAGCTTGTACTCTATGTTTTCCGAAGAGAAAACTATCTCAAATATGATGAAATTCCACCAGAGGAAATTCTGGAAAATGTCTTACTTCTGCCCCCTCTAGTGGCTTCCATGTAAGCTTTGAATCTAACTTAGTGCTTGTTTGGAAGTGAGCATCAGTTTAACTTTTTAACTACAAACTATCACAATTTTACCAGTGTTCTGATTTTTACATCAAATAAGGGGCCATTCGGCTAAGATTCGGCTGTTACCCTTTCTTGTCCTTTTTAAAATTTTATATACAATTCCCCGCGATGAATTAGAGTCCATGCTTGTTGATATCATTGACAGTTGCTTTTTCAACCAAAATGGAACCTGTAAATTTTCTCACCTTGTCATTGGTCATTTGCAAAATCATTTTTATAAGCATTCAAATTGTTCACACAAGTACTCTGAAATTAATATTAAAAAGATGCTTAAGTTTTTAATTGACAATATGTGCATGATTTTTCTTTTGAAGACTGGCGTTTCCAACAGTCTGTTGAAATTCCCATGGATACCTACTCGACATATACATACTAATATCTCATATTGTCACTTAACAATGATAATTTCCATTCTTATCTCGATGCAATATATCACGGAGAGCCTGTTTCATATTTATATATTTTACTTGAAAAAGACATGACTGGTAATCTGACAACCATGGCGAATGAGATGACTCTAACATTTCAATCGTTAACTTCCCTTACTTATGCAGCAATAAACCTACATCGTCTGTATAGAGGGTTACTATCTCTCAGATGATTCGATACACAAGAGCATGCTCTACCTATGAACAAACAAAATGTAAACGAGGTAAGTTATTGAGAAACAAGTTGCTGAAACAAGAATATCAGAAGTCTGGTTTCAAGTCATAATTTCGTAAGTTCTTTGATCGATACAATGACCTTGTCAGCAAATACAATTTATCATTAAGCCAAATACTGACTGGCGTTTTTCATACAAATTGTTAGGTCATTATATACACACAGAACGTGACGGTTTTTCCCGAACATGGTATTGCACACGACGGGTGAGACCGCTCGGCAAGGAATGCTTACTCCTCCATGTACCTGATCCCACTTTTGATGTTTGGACGCCCTTGTTTGCTCTGCTTGTATTGTTGAATCGATTTTGAACTTGAACTTGAATACTGTTTTTTATTTCCACATATTTCATGGTTTCAAGATTCAAGTTAAATGATGAAAATATTTCTATTTATGTTAAAACGAATAATGATCTACTTGTACAATTTAATGCTTAAAATTACTAACAGTTTTATAATGAAAAAAAACCTTGTTTTTTTTTATTTTATCAATTTGGATGTTATTTTATACTTTCTGTAAATTTTAGCTCTACTGGTCAGAGACACAAATTATGGTTTTGCCATGGCTACTTAACATAGATTTTTTGAAGAATACTTTCAAATTTCTAATTTCTGTGAAATTCCTTTTACGCTACTTGTTTCACAGATCTAATCTTATTTCAATAAATCTTGGCACAGAAGTAAAGTACACCAAGAAACATAACTTTCTGCATCATTATTTGATTTCAATGAACGATGTCACTATGGTTACTAAACATAGAAATTTTTTAGGAATACTTTCAAAATGCTACTCTTCCTGCAGTTTTGGTTTGATTTGAATATAACTTGGCACATAAGTAGATTATATTAAGACACATAATTCTATTTATCGCTGCTTGTTGCAAAGTTTAAAGTCCAATTGCTTTTTTTTTTGTTATAAGTACAGATAAGTAGAGCTACAGTCTCATCCGAAACTTCTGGGTTTTTTCTAAACGTTAAAAATAATCAAGAAAACGCATAGAATTCAAGTTATTCCACCCCAGCTTTGATGAAACAATAGAACATGTTCTTGTGTAATTTTCTTCTTTTTTTTTATTTAATTCATAGAATTTATTTTTGCTTTCACATTTACAGACTATGTACAACTACAATTAGATTTGTTTACATTCAATACATACATATACTATATAATTTTTCTTGAATGTAATTTATATTATATATTTAATACAAATTCTCTTTGGTGAATGCTAAATACAAATTCATTTCATAAAGCTGCAAAAGATATATGACATTCATGTATATTATGAATCTTCATTGTGAAAGCTTTATATACAAAGAAGTAAACAAAGGAGAGGGGTGAGGAAGGAAAACAAAGTGAAGTGGGGGAACAGTTTTCACTATTTTACCATACTGGTACATTTGAGTATAAATTTGAAGAACATTATAGCATATCACAAATAATTTTCCAGTTCTTTTCATATTCTGAAAATTTACAATTTCTTAAAAGAATAGCCTTTTCAACTAGTATTCTATCTACAATATTTTTTTCTAGCATTACTGTACTTAATTTAGGCATATTTTTAAACCTACTGGCAAAAATAAATTGTTTATCAGTAAGTATTATTATATTGTGTAATCTATACATGTTTTTATTGTTGTATTTTCCAAACAGTATATCTTTTCTATCAAAATTAATAGTAAAATGGAAGTTTTTTTTATAAACCACTCCTCTATATGACACCATATTCTTTTTACACAGAAACATTCAAAAAATATATGTTCAATTGTTTCAACTTCTTGTTTACAAAATGAGCAAACAGGTGAATCAATTAGTTTAAGTTTATAGAGATATTTATTTGTTGCAATAATCCTGTGCAGGATTTTAAATTGCATCCACTGAGATTTTGCCTCTTTTGTAGCTTTAAATGATAGTTCAAATATTTTGTTCCATTCTAACTCACCAAAAGCTATTCCATTATTTTCCCATTTTTCTAATGCTTTAATTGTTTGCTTTTTCTTCTTGATGAGTATATTGTACATATTTTTACAACCATTTGTGCTTTTATAAAAATTGTAAATTGAATTTGGGATAAAAGGTCCACTTGATTCTCTTTTTTCAATATCAATACTTTTCAATATCTTTGTAACAGCTATTTTTAAACCGGTATATTCTACAAAATTAGTTTGTACATTCATATTATTGAGGTACTCGAGGCTTATAAATTTTCCTTCAACGTCAAACAGATCTCTTATGAAAACAAAGCCTGCATCAAAATAACTTTTCAAAAATACAGAAGAATTGTTTATTTTAATTCTTGGGTTAAACCATATATGTTCATGAAGAATTTGAGTAGTACATGTTTTTTGACTACCACTGCAATCAATGATTTTTACCCAATTAAGTAAAACCTCTTTACAAAATTTGTTGCTTATTTTATTACACATCTTAACTGTAAAATCTAAACCTCTTACCCAAAGAGATTCAATTTTCATTCCTAATACTGATTCAAAAAGTTTTAACCATTTTGTGTCTGAGTAGATTAGTCTTCGGATCCATGTTGAGTTTAATGCACATAAGAAATCCATATAATCAATCATTTTCAACCCCCTATTTCTATAGTCTTGGATTATAACACTCTTCTTAACCTTATGTACTTTACTTCCCCATAAAAAGTAATAAAGGTCTTTCTAAAATTCATCGAGCAATTCCTTATTGGGGTTTGGAATAGTCAATATCAAATGGTTCATCTTTGGTATAATCAGGGATTTAATCACTGTTAATCTACCAATGGGAGTCAGTTTTCTTAATTGCCATTGTTTTATCAATCGCTTTATTTCATCTAATTTTGGGGGGTAATTCAGTTCAATCATTTCATCTAAATTAATAGAAAATTTTACACCAAGATCAAAAGTAGAATTATTCCAGTCTAACTTCCATCTTGTGTAATTTTCACTTCACAATTCTACTTTTAAGACTCCCATGCTCTTGGTCAGGAGCGCAACGAATATGTTAGAATTACGAGGGGCGTTCAATAAATAATGTCATCAGCTCCATGACATACAACATAGAAATCATATGACATTAAGCTTGACTTTTTCTAATTATTGAATCTTTAATGAATTGATAACAGTTAATGTGACCACTTTTCATCGCATAATTTCATTGTGGGAAGCTGGAAAACAAGGGCTACTCGAGACACTGCGTTAAAAATGAATGGTCAAGAATCAGTAAATTAGAGTAAAATTGAACGCGTCATTAAAGCTGCTGTAAAACTTGTTAATTTCCCAACAATGTATTAACTGAAATATGTGAAATTTACAGCGATTTATGTCTGTTTCATACACACATGAACAGGCGGATTTCAATCAACAAAAATTATATAATGGTCATCAAAAATGGGTACCCTCCTTGTCAACAAGACATACAACAAACAATGTATATTAGCGATATTTCAACAAATTATCACAGATTTATGTTTTATTGACTTTAAGTTACATAGCAAATGTGATAGACATCATATCGGGGGTAGTTCACACTGTTTTAAAGAAACATTTGATTGTAAAAAAAAGTTTAATACCCAAATGTCACCCTATATTCATAAATATGAGTGAAAACAAGAGCGTGTAGAAAATCTAAACAATTATTATTAAAAAATCAAAAATTGTTCTTATCCACGTTTTTCTGAAATTCCAACAGATTATGAAACTTGAATCCATTTTGCGTTGAACCCTCAAAACAAATTTAGAATAAGAAGTCCTTGACAAAACTGCAAAGGCCTAAGAAGAGCAAAAATTTGCAAGAACACAAAAACAATTTTATACGCTATTTTCTTAAATATTAGCGGTCTTGTTGTTCAAATACATATATAGGGAAGTAGTTCAATTTCTGGAGGAGTCCAGTAAGCAAAATATTTGCCAACAAATTGAAAGGTTTATGAGAGGAAGGAAACACAATGAGGAATTCACTACATTAAATGTCTTTCTGACAGAGTGCAAACCCACAGGCCATGAAGAGTAAAGGAGTTTTGGGGTAAACAGAAAGTTAATGTTTTTTCACATCAACAATATTCGCCAGATCTTTCAATCTTTGACTTGTTTCATTTCCCAAACTTAGGAAAACACCTTTCAGAAAGAAAAAAACAAGCACAGCAAATCATAGGATCTGCCATTTTCCAGTATACGAAGGGTCATACTCAAAACTGTTTTCGAAAAACAATTAGAAATTGAATAAAAATGTTACGGACATGTCTTTTAATTAAAGGAGAATATTTTAGTTAAATCATTAAGACAAAATCATAGAAAAGCGGTTTTTGTTTATTTCCGAGCCCTGATGACATTATTTATTGAACGCCCCTCGTATAACTGAATAAACACTTTTAAAAATGGTCAGTAGAATGTTTCTGGTTGTTCACTGTAATTGCCCCTTTAAAGGAAAATATATTTTTATCTAACAACTATAAATTTCAGCAAGGTTTTTGTTTTACCGAAATATGAAATACGTTTATATCTTTTAAATATGACACTGAGCATTGGATTATGAATATTGCACAATGATATTGCACAATTTCTTTACCACTTGATGTTGCCAACATTTTTTGTGATCTTTGCTTTAATTTTAGATTATACTGCAGTCAGGAGTGCAGCAAAATTGCTTTATATTAAACAATACTCTTTATCTATTTTAATCAAAAATAGTTTGAAAAAATGTTGATACTATTTGGTATTCAAAACAATACGTCTATCAACAGACCTTTGACAGCTAATTCAGAGGATAGTTTTCATGATTTCTTAATGCTATATTTTCTAAGTATAATGCTTATATATAGATCTTGAAAATACGAAAAACTTGCCGTAAACGATGAAAAACTGATTTACGAACTAACTACAAGTTTTGATTCATGTTCGTTTAATATATCCTTTTTGTAAACTGTGATAGTGTGTGCATTTTTCAATCACTAAAATATATTTTAAAACCGTTCTGGTAAAATAATTTTTCCTTATACCGGTAGCTTTTTGCGTCTCGATCAGAAACCTTGCAACAGCATTTATAGCTAGATTTAACTCATTACTATTAGGTGACAACATGTTTGTGTGAGGATAATTTAAATATATTTTTAAAGTTTATTTTCAGAATGTACCTTTTATACACAGAATTTTAGACTGGTGTCTTCAACTATCGAACTTCACTTTTTCTCATGAAGGGAAAATAAAAGAGTAACAAATACAAATGAATTATTCGGTTTGAAAAAAAAATTGATGAAATCAACATTCTCAATTGTGCAGAGAAATCTGTAAAAACTATATAAAAAAACATATTTAGGGTACCAAATTAATCAATACATGATTTCTTCCATTTGCAAAGTCATTCTTTTCTCTTTGCATTTTTATCGCCTTGAAAATCTTAAAATATTCCCTATGCAATCATCCATACGTCATTAAGTTTCTGAATATTTTTTTTTTTTAATTTACATAGTATTTCACTTTATTAGTTTATTATTTTTCTTGTCAAACTTTTTAGTGATTATAATAAATCAATAATCTAACTGTCTTTGAACTTCTTGAAAATAAAAAATGTCCTTGACTAGCATGAAAATAAATAATCTTAACTTAAAAATAATTTGCGAGTCGCTCATCCCCTTCAGAATAAGATGAACGTGACGTGATCAATCTTGGTAGAATGTCCTTGTAGATTGCTTTACTTGTTCTTCTAATATCAATACAGACGTGGATTTAATAAGGAATTCTTCAATAATGTCTTTCTCTTTGGTTTTGTTAAGTTGTTGTACCTGTTTCTTCCGTTTTGAAAAGGAGATCATACTCACGTGTTTGATGATTACATCCGCCATACATTCAATTCATTTTTTTTCTTACAAACTAAATTTGGAATTCTAATCATGTGTGCTGGACCCAAGGGGAGGATTTTATAATCCATGCATATCTGAAACAGATCATAAGAGAAAGTCGCATTCTATCAGGTGTTAGTTACAAAGCTCTGCCTTTATTCTTTCTGATGTAATAGATCCTGAGACACATGCCAGACAAAGGGGTGTCATGAAATCATTATTTCGGATTCCCATACACTTAAAACTAAAACAAATGGTTCAAAATCATTCAGACGGTCTAGGAAAATGTCAATGAACTTAATATATTTTCAATGATTTTTTTGACACTTTTTTGTAAAAGCAAATGGGTTTTACATATTCAGGATTACCATTTGCATACGCACCTAGTTATGTGAATGTTAACAATTATCCTTCTCTTTATTCTTTTAATGTATATAATTTAAATTGCCAAAGTGATCCAATCAAGACATTCAATAATATTATAAAAATGTCATTTTAGTCTTTTAAGAATTACATGTTACAACACAAGTTTTAGTTGTCTTCGAAGGAAAATAATGAGAGGACACGAAGACATTTGGAGAAAATTACAAATAGTTCTTTTATGGATTTCTGTTCCCTCTGGTAAGTATCAAAGTCGAGATTCTTAATCTGGGCACTTGTGTTCAGGAGCAAATTGTCCACATTAATGAAGCTTCCGGGTTACTTAAATTTATTTGATTATATAAAGTCGAATGCTTCCAAACACATGCCATATATATTTCGGTAAAGCGTTCAGATTACTGGGGACTGGATTTATAAGCTTGAACTGAATTAATAAATCGTTTTAGAATACAATTAGTAATCCTTTAAAGAGTCGCTTTGGTGTTCTTGTAAATTTAAAAAAAAAAATATATATATATATATATATATATAAAGTGAAGTGCAGAATAAATATATATTCCCTACAAGTTTATTTATTCTTAAATTAACAGGAGGGTAATTTGTATGAAAATAAACATTAAATATGCAACAATATTTGTTTATCGGAGGCAGAGTATATGTCTACCACACCAAGCTTTATAAGTGAGTGGAACACCATGACAGCCGACTTGTCAACATCTGGGAAATTAATTCCACACGGTCTGGGTGACCTTCCTGTCCTGGTAAAGGTCGAAAAGTCAAACCAAGAGACGATTGGGTCTTTCCTGGCTTGGATCCGCTCAGACGGATGACGCTGAAGGTGTCTTATATGGTGGTTTGGGTTTGATATATTACGAGTAACTGAGCAAGAATGTCAACTGTTTCTTTAAAAGCATAGACCTAGAGCTCTATGTTAAAAATCTTCATTTTGTAGGTCTATGGTCGATACAATGACCTTGTGGTCAAATTCAATCTATCATTAAGACAAATGCTGACTTATTTTAAACTAACCGTTAGGCCATTATCGACGGATTTTCCCGTTATTTCCCGATTTTGACAAGGAACACATGGCGGATGTGGACGAATTGCGAGTGGATTCCCACTACTCAATTGCATCTTAACCCGACTGTGATGTTTTCGAGACCTGTATTCGTTTTGCTCCTGGTTTGTGTTGTATAAGTGGACTTTTTGGCTTGGGTGCTATTATATTTAAGAAATGAATTTAATTTTTGAAGATTCATGAGGTTATGAATTACGACGCTTCACGCCGGCATATTTCAAGCGCTTCATGATAAATATGCCGGCGTGAAGCATTGTAGTTCATATACCTAATGAATCTTCAAAAATTAAATTCATTTCTTATATTTAAATTATTTTCTGATGACTTGCCATAAATATTCGCCATTCAACTGTCATTTTTAAAGCAAATCAGTGTGGACTATATTCTTTGACTCAAGTGCGATATTATGACGTAACAATGGAGATATTCATGCTGATTCGTGGTACATATGTAATGTAGTTCATGAGAAAATATACTGCATTTTATTTTGTAAAGAATCATAGGAGAAATTTATTGGAAATGAAAATATATAAATATATATACTACGGAAAACTTTTCTTAGGCAATATCATTTCGAGACGTTGACCTTTTTCTGGTTGGCCATAAAGTCGCAGACGAATTGCCCTAGCTGACCATGAAGACGGATTTGCTTTTTGACTTTTTTAATAGCACATTACCTAAAAGGCTCTATGTGGTAGCCCTTATTCTTCCAAGTACCATATACGACTTGCAAAAAATAAACCACTCCCTCTATTTTGGAAAGGGTGGTGGAAGTACCAGACTGGGCTAAGTGAGAATCCTCCAGCAACGTAGAAATATCACTGAGTTTAACTGTGTGAAGTTAATTGGTGTCATTGAAATCGTTGATGTATTCTGGATAAAGGTGTTATATTCGTTTTCGCCTGTGACTAGAGTTTTATATTCTAATTATTTTCATTACACTTGGAAAACAAAAAGCCTTATTTTTAATTTTTAAAAAACCTTTACATAAATTATATGTTGCAGGAAATCAGGAGAAGTTGATTGTACCAGCTCAGATAGGAAGAACTGACATTTCCGTTCTAGTTCGAGCAAAAGCCTGGCAATATCTTCAGGTTCCAACGGCTTTTTTTAGAGTGAGGCATTAATCGTAAGAGAAGATAACAAACCGGTAAAAACTTGATTAAAATTAGCCTGACAGAAAAAAAGATGTATATTTACTTTAAAAAGGTCTAAGAGGACACCAATATGACCTTTTACAGATGACTGCATTCATACGACAATGCAGCATTCCATGGGGAAATACCCTGATCTTGCGGTGGTTCAAATTCAGACTCCTGTAGGTACATTTCAAGGTCAAGGTAACCATGTCTTGATTTACAGGGTTTTTTTCTCTTGTAAATGACAAAATGAATATGATAGAAATAAGCTTATTCTACTATCTTAGAATAGTCTTATTTTCACATACAGACAAGGCAGTTAAATATAAGCAAAATGCATATTATAAAACAATCTTCATGCAATATATTTAAGAGACAGACAGAACCTTTATATCCATCACTTTAAGTGAAGCCAGGAGAAGAAAATACACAGAATTTAAAGAGACAAATAATTGATAGTTATATGATATTCGGCGCTAGTTTTAAAAAGAAAAAGGTTTTAACATATTTTTTGAAGCAGCCTATATATAGTTTTTTGTATTTTCATTAATACATAAGATTCGCACTTTTCCTAAGTATTAAGAATGAAATTAAAATTTGTGAAAGTGCAAGAATGCATCAATCAAACCATCCAAAAATTGAAGCTTCAGTAACTTTTAGATGAAATAAGATTTTTAATATATTTTCGTGTGAAATGCTATAACAATATACGTATAAGTCGTGATATTATACAGAAAATAGCAACTTCAAAACTGTGTCTATGCACCTTTAAAAGTGAGTAAAATATGATGATGACCGAGACTGATATGGAGATCGTGCTCACATTCCGTGTAATTTGAATCTTTAATGTGACTTTGCGCTTTTAAAAAATGTTCAAACATGTACATCTGCGCTAAAATATAGATTCCGTACCAGCAAAATTTTCATATATTGATTTGATATTGAAGAAAAATTGAACGCTAGCTCTTTTAATATTTTATGTAGTTAGAAATTGCAGGACCAGTTGTTGCTGAGATGTAATCGACGAAAAAATATAAGGGTTGACGTATAATTTCAAAATGTTTTTGATTTTGATATTAATATATTGGGTTGGTAAGTATTTTATTAATTTCTGTAATTCTTTTACATATAGGAGGACTGTCTGTGAATTTAATTTAAAACTGTGACACTATGGTAATTGATAGATGAGTTGAATATGACAAAACGCTTGCTATTTTCATTTCATTTCTTTGTTTTGTATACCTTTTCTAGAGAATTTAATGGAAATTTGCCTATCTAAGGCTTTTGACCAACATGTGTGATTTCGATTCCAGATGTCCCGTAATATTTCGGATTCTGCAATCGGTTGAAAAACTTTCAGTTTTATTTTAATTTTTGGCAAGTTTATTTTAAGTAACTTTAATTTGTAATAAGAGATCAACCTAAGAATAATAATAAAGGATGTATACTATAAATTTTGGTTAGGATGAGACTAAATTTTCTGGGTTTTAACAGATCTGTTTCTAATTTGTACAAGTAAGTAAATATGTCATATATACACCAATCTTTATTGTTATTTAATTACACTGAAAAAATATCATGTAATTTCAATAACTATTTCATTACATTACATTTATTTTAGATCATATATTTTGATTTAGTGTCTCTTTAACGTTCTCATTTTTTCCCATGTGTTTTAATCTTAAAACACCAAAAATCTTTCAGTTGCAATTACTATAATCATTAATGCAAATAAATAATTGGCTTAATTAAAATATACTCTTTAACTAGAGCAAAGCTCGTTGCAAAGCAACGAATAGGTCTTCCGTCCTTTTTGACCGAAAGTAAATTTATTTTTAAAAAGAGTAATGACGTCTCCAATGATTTAAATACTCCAAATTTATGTTGATAATTGCAAAAGTAAGCCGGTTCCTTCACGTCCGGTTCGACCGGAAGTGGCGTCGATGGACGGAAATTAAGTTTTATGCTTTCAGTGACAGATATTACCTAAAAACGTGTCAATAAGGCAAAATTTGCATTTTCTGACTACTTCCACTATAGCCGGAAGTGACGTCACTGGATGTATTTTGATGACTTCATAGGATTCTACTTGACATTTTGAATAACTTTTCTTATTTGATATATTACAAATTCTTAATAATTTAAAAGATAAAACGGAAAAACTTCTGACCCCACTAGGTCCCTTATATTAGGAGCAAGTCCTTTTTGCAAGATATTCTTTGAAAGATCATGTAATTCTACACGCCTTTTGTTCCATATGTTTTAACAAAATATATCTAGGTAAAAAGATATCGAAGAAAATGTGTTAGAAATTTTGAAATTCACTATAGGACTATTATCGGACCATAGCGAGCGTCGGCGCCTCGTACTTCAGGTAGTTATGATATACCAAAAACACGTCTGCAAAGGTTGCTCTAGCATCACTGAAAAATGTCATAGTTCTCTGTTAAGTGCTTTTTGAGAAAACTGCCGTACAAAATCATGACCCTCTAAAAATCACTAAATCGCAGAAAACTCAAAATAATATACATCAAGCAAATTCAAAGAATTGTGGTCCCCCGCTTTCGGTGTCTTTGTGGATGGGATGTCATTTTTTATGACAAATTGTTTCTCAATCAAAAGTTAAAAGGAACAAGATGCATTTGTGAAACACTGATGACCCCATATGGCAACAAAGCAAAGATTAAACTTTTCTTAGATTCAAATTAAATATATTGGTACCCAAATTTTTAAAAGTAGGTCAAACTCCAAGGTCAGGGTTAAAGGGTCAAAGTTCTTGGTAACCAATAAGAGGACTTCTCACAAGGATTACTTATGTGAAGTGTGATAGCCCTAGCCCTTACCATTCAAAAGTTATGACAAAGGTTAAAGTTTTTTTCATAAATACGTCAAAGGTCAAGTGATCGAAGTTGTGATATCCAATGAAAGGTTTTGTCACAAGAAATAAGTATGTGAAGTATGAAAGCCCTAACCCTTCAAAAGCTATGATCAACGTGTTTTTTAAAGTAGGTCAAACTCGAAGGTCAAGGTCAGAAGGTCAAATATCATGTTATCCAATGAAAGGTCTTGTCACAAGGAATAAAAAATATGTGAAGTAAAAAAGCCATAGCCCTTACCATTCAAAAGTTATGGCCAAGGTTAAAGTTTTTAAAAAGAAGGTCAAAATCAAACGTCAAGGTCAAAGGGTCTAAGTGCTTGATATCCAATGTAAGGTCTTGTCACAAGGATTAAATACATGTATGTGAAGTATGAAAGCCTTAGCCCTAACCCTTCAAAAGTTATGGCCAATGTAAAAGTATAAAAAGTGGGCCAAATTCCAAGGTCAAGGTCAGAATGTCAATGTTCTTGTTATCCAATGAAAGGACTTCTCACAAGAATTACATAATGTGAAGTATGAAAGCCATAGCCCTTACCGTCTAAAAGTTATGGCCAAAGTTTTTTCATAAGTACGAAAATCTCCAAGGTCAAGGTCAAAAGGTTAAATTTGTTGATATGCAATGAAAGGAGGTCTTGCTACAAAGAATACATATATAAAATATATAAGTCCTAGTATCTACTGTTCAAAAGTTATGGCCAAAGTAAAAATTTAAAATTTTTGTGTAAAAGTTTGTTAAACTCCAAGGTCAAGGTTAAAAGGTCAAATTTGGTAGTACCCCAAAAAAGATCTTGTCACAAGAAATTCACATGTGACATATGAAAGTCATAGATCCGCTTAATCAAAAGTTATGGGAAAGGTTAAAGTTTTTGTGACGGACGGACAGACAGACAGAGAGACAGACTGACAAACAGACGAATGAGATTTATTGTCCCCTTGCTTTTGCCAAAGCGGGAGACAATTAAAGTATACCATTGAGAGAGTCAGCAAGATTCCAGCTCCCCAAGAACAGGTCTATTTTCCGAGGCCCAGCCTAGGGAAATAGGCTTGCTCGAGGGGAACTGGAACCTGCTGACTCCCTCAATGATATACTTTAACTGTTTTATTATACCGATTCAAAAATTAGACATTTTCAATGCCAGTAACTGTAATTCTAATTCAAACAATGCAATTATAAAGGAAATGAACATAAAGGAAATATTGATTACTTAGAATGTAGATAAATAAATAATATCAATAAAATGTCTTTGCATTTTATTCAGTTAGATATAAAATACTTGTATCTTCAAGAAACTGTTTATTTCATAAACAATTTACACTGTTAGATCAATAAAGTTATGTGATCTGTTGATAGCTTTCAGTGCAGATTAGTTTACAAGGATGACGTCACAGTAACAAAATTCGAACGTCACGATTTAAACCTTCCGCGCAACCGGAACTTCCAACTAAGCGGGTTGTCGTAAGACGCTGATGTTATTTTATAAAACAATAAATTCAATAAAAATATATAACACAATTTTGTTCACAAACATGTTTACTCATTATAAAACTTATATGTCGTTGTTTAACTTCTTTTTTTTTTTGTTTAATACATTTTACGACATTAAGTTGAGAGGTAAACAAATGGCGTCACCATGGGTAAAGTAAACAAAAGAAAAGGCATCGGCTTTAAAAGCCAAAAACAACAGAGAAAACTTGATAATATTTTACACAGTTTACAAGATCGCTGGTCGACATTTTCTATTTTTTCTGAGCATAATTATTTTCAACGTTCTCGATATCCGGTTTCTACCCCCTATACACTGTCTGATGTCGCAGACGATGTCATAATTGACCACTCACAGCCTCGCACCGACATAGACTGGAGAAAGGGGAGGCGTGTCGTGGAGTTAAGTGTTTTGGCGGATGGCTTACGGTCGTGTGAAGAGTGTGGGATACCGTTACACCTGTCCCATTGTGTTGGCATCATCACCTACGGATTGGGGGCTTTCTTGAAAGGTATTTGTCCGATTATCAACTCGTATAAATATTACGAGTGTATACAATGTAGGTCAGCGGGTTGCGCAACATGTGTACAATGTACATGCAGTAAGTACAGATCCTAACAGAGATCAAATATATGTATTATATAACTAGTATTATAATTATTTATTTAAGAAAAAAAAATGCGGGAATTATTACAGGAAAACAAATTGATTTACAAAAATCATTTATAATCAATACATATTTTATATGAGGATACATGAGACAAAGTTAATGTCTTTAATCCCTACTCTAGCTTTGATCATCACATAAATTTTAGAAATGACATATTAAACTAGCTGCATCCTGATCTATCTCATAGAAATATTTATTATTCAGTATTAATTGTTACTTTTAAGAGTGCACATGTATGGTGTATATAGGGAATATAAGTCCTTTGTTTTATCTTGAAATCAGGAATAAGATGGAAATGAATGTATTATCATAATCAGAGACATATAAAAGCATGTCTCTGGTATTATTTATATCATGCACAGATAAAAAATCCCAAGGTACACTGTTTGTGTTGACATGTTTACATATAATGACATATATATACAGTTATAAATGTATGTGTTTAATAAAAACGGCACTGGAAATCCGTTTTTTATGAATATTTTTTTTCAAATATTATAATCATGTAAACATTCAGACGACATAGATTTCCATCAACAAAAAAGAATATAGGCTATGTATCCGAATTTTGGAATTGCAAGATATAATGAGAATCGAGTATATATTTATATCATGCACAGATCAAAAATCACAAGGTACACTGTTCATGTAGACATGTTTACATATAATGACATATATATACAGTGTATGTGTTTTCAATCCTTATTAATTATCTCGAAGACAATTTTATTGCAAGTTGTCATTTATTGTACTAATATATCATTTTAGCAGAAATAAATAAGGAATAAATTTATTATTAATAAAAAGTTATGCCATCTGTATTATTTTAATATTTTAGTGCCCTGTAGCAATACCAATTGCCATCATATTAATGAAATACCGACTGGAAAGAAACATGGCAGGGTCTGGGATGTCAACACTAAGCTAGCTACAGGTAAAATAGTGTTATTTGTTTGCATTGATTATGTTCTTATGAAACTAAGAATTTTGATACATGTAGATATAAGTTAATTAAAGTTCCCTCACACTGCACCCTTATTAATGTTATCATATTTTTTAAACTTCTAAATTACAGATGATGTAAAATGTCATGTACATTACAATTGTTTTATATAACGGTATATGCCAAAATGTTCTCTCAAGCCCCTCTGTGTGTCTGTCCATCTATCTCTCTCTCTTTACCCTCTTCTCTCTCTCTCTTTCTAATCGATGTATTAAAATCATTATGGCCTAGAAATATTTTCACAAAATGATGAATTTGAGTATTTACATATAACTGCATCTAACAGTATAACCATGAATCACTCTCAAATTTTAAGCATTTTAATTGTAAGCTGAAGACATTGGATTTTCAACATTATTTGTGTAATTATACATGTTATAGTAAATAGTACCGGTATATATGTATACACTGGTAGTAATGCTATCTTTATTGAATTCTTGCAGCAATGATCCACACAGGCATGAATGCTTCACAAGTCAACAATTTTTTAGCTGCTATCAACATACCACCTGTAAGCGAAAAATTGATAACCAATAGAATGAAAGAAGCCGGACTTTCAGTGGAGGAAATCGCCAAAGAATCTATGCAAGAGGCAATTTCAGAGGAGAGACTGCTTACACACGAGTAATTTATTAAATTTGATTTTGTTATATACATATATATAAAATTAATATATCTTTTTTTTTAAATCTAGAAATGAGTACATAAATGAAATTAAATTGATTACAGCTGCATACATATATGTAAATGGATTGGTTTTCATTCCAATTAATACAAAATTTTTAAAAGTATTCATATTTTTTTTTCAAATTTTAGAAAGCATGGAGTAGATGCTATCACTGCTAGTGTCGATGCAGGCTGGCAAAAGAGGGGCAGTGGTCGCTCATATGACAGTCTGTCTGGTATGTGTATTAACCTAAACATATATTTTGATAATACAATTACATGTAAATGTTGTAAAAAAATGTTTTTACAACATTTCTTCTCATTATTTGCTCACATTTTGACTGGTGTCATTATGTCCCTTAGGTTGTATGTCATTTTCTTTAGTGTATATATGTTTATTTTGGTTCAAATTGATCAAAATTAATCCCTGATTAGTATTAAAATTATTAAAAAAAACATTAAAATGACAAAAGTTTAAATTAAAAAGTGTTTTAAGAATGATCATTTCAGAAAATGTGTAGGCAAGAGATGCGTAGAAATTCAAAATGGCTGACCTATGGTTTAAAAGTTAGTGTCGATCCCTGATGTTGGTTCAAATTGATCAAAATTAATCCCTGATTAGTATTAAAATTATTAAAAAACATTAAAATGACAAAAGTTTGGATTAAAAAGTGTTTTAAGAATGATCATTTCAGAAACTGTGTAGGCAAGAGATGCGCATGGCGCCTTAGCTCTTTATGTACCGGTACATATGATATAAAAAACTGTTTTTTTTGTAAATATTGAAAAAGCTTAAACATCCATATTTTAGGCCATTGTTCTATGATTGGTGCAGAGACAGGTAAAGTTATTAATTATGCAGTGCGTTCAAAATCCTGCCGTGTGTGTGAAAATGCTTCAAAGTCCAATCTGAAACCAGGTGCCCATGATTGTCGAAAAAATTTTGAGGGCAGTGCTAAAAGTATGGAATCAGACATGGTGGTGTCAATGGTTAAGGACATGAATGAGAAGGGAATCAAAATGGGCACATTAGTTGCAGATGATGATGCTGCTACTTTATGTCGCTTGCGAGCAGAATCCATAGACATTTCAAAAGAATCTGACAAGAATCATGTGCGAAAAAACTTTTCATCAGCTCTTTTCTCTTTGCAAAAACAACACAAATCTCTCTCAGCTAAAGTAATCAAATATATCTCAAAATGTTTCAATTATGCATTATCTCAAAACAAGGGAAACCCAGAGGGCCTTGATATTTCTCTAAAAGCAATAACCAAACATGCTTTTGGAAATCATGACTGCTGTAGTGGAACCTCATGGTGTGTCTTTCAAACAAACCCAGAGAGCAGATACAAGTCTTTGCCATTTGGAAAACCCCTGTCATGTGAGTCACTGAGACTGGCTTTGGAACAGCTTTTTGAAGCATACAGGAAACAGTGCAGAAAACTGGCTTTTCTTGGTAGTACGCAGGGAAACGAAGCCTTTAATAAAACTGTGTCTTCAAAAGCACCAAAGTCCCTGCATTTATCAGCCTCTGCAAATCTCAACTACCGGGTTGCCTCATCAGTAGCACAAAAAAATCAGGGGCATGAATATCTGCTGAAAGTAAGATGCATGCATGGAATTCATTTAATATTCATTATGCATGTCTTTCAGTTTACCCAACAGTTTGTGTTCATTATAATATATTCAGTTGATTAAAACACAGTTGAAGACCCTAATGTGAGCTACTCTGATTGAATTCTGTCTGCTGTCATAAAAACTTTATTTGAAAAATTTTGATCTTATAAAATAAAATTTGCTTTATAATTAATTATTGAATTTGAAACTTAATCATACAAATCCAGTGCAAAATTAATATTGGATTTAAACATAATTTGTTAAAAAATCATATGTTCATTTTAAATATTTGTGTAAAAGGTAATATTCATATGTTTTATTCTAATAAATTTTGATCATTTTCTTTGACAATTACACATGTTGTTTATTTATTGATTTTTTTTTTGGGGGGGGGTTGAAAGTTATGAATGGAAGTCTGAACCAAGTCATAAAAACATTGTTAATGTCATACGAGGTCAAATTAAATTTTTTGTAATTGTAATCATAAATAATATTTTAAATATTCTCATTTTTTCTTTCATGAGAACAATAAAAATCTTGCTGATTATATTAAAACTACATGTAGTTAATGTTAACAAAGTAACTGATATTTAGGATCAGATTACAAAAATTTGTTTTTAATTCTCTATCATATTTTTACAGGTACACAAGAACATTGGCCTATCCCCCGGTAAATTTACCAGACAAAGAGCAATTCTTAATGACATCAGAAGAGCCAAGAGAAAGGCATTAGCTAATACCAGAGAGGCAAGAAAAAGAAGACTTAAGCGAAAGTTGGAAAGGTGTTAATCTTTAAGGGTTAATTCTAAATCTAAAAAAAAAAAAAAAAAAATCAAGAAAAAATATTTAGTGTCCTATTAACATGATTAATATAAAATTTATTGAAAGATATATTGATCAAAATTCATACATGATTTCAAAATTCCAGGGGAAGCAAATCAACCTCAGCTGAGGTTAGGGAAGGACCCACCTATGAACCAGGTGTTGAGTTTAACGATCTAGAAGTAGATGATGTGGAAGCCATCCCTCCTCCAAATTACCCCCCTTTAGAATCTCCACCAGTGGGTTCTGGAAGTTATGTGTACTTTGATCTAGAAGCAACTGGATTTGGTAAATGAATGTTTTATGCTTTTCTGAAAGTATTTTTCATCGATCTGGGCATAATAATGTCACATCCATCCATTTTTCTCTCTCTCTCTGTCTCTCTTTCTATCTCTCTCTCCTATTGGCTTATTGATTTATACAGTGTCTATATCTTTAGGAAATCAATGGCATTATAAAAAAGTTTACAGATGTATGAATTCTGTTGGTCATGTGATCAAATTCTGATTTTAAGGGCAAAGTATTGCTATCTTTTACTTAATATATATGCTTTTGAGAGAGAAAAGGATATGACCATTTCTGGATATAAAAAGTTTTTGTTTGAATTATATAACATGATTTTTTATGAACACACAACGTTCAGTTTAACATCATAAATTTGACATTTTGACTCCATAAAAAGTTTACATAGACTTGAACTTTTTAGCTTTTTGTAGGTTCATAAACAGAAAATATATTTGCGAATGTAGATATTGAATTTTAATGTTCTTTCAGAGCGGGATTCCCACATTACTCAAATTGCGGCTTTAGATGAAGACAGTGATGAATATTTCTGTACATATGTGATTCCCCAAAAGCCCATCAGTACACAAGCATCCAAAGTAACGGGCCTTGCATTGAACGGTACAACTTTGCATCACAATGGGAAAGCAGTTAAAGCAGTACCCATTCAAGAAGCTCTACAAGATCTCATTTCCTTCCTTGGCAATCTTCCATCTAAGAAACCAAAGATTCTTGTTGGACATAATATAAAATCATATGATTGCCCCATTATTATGAATGCTTTGAGGAACTGCAATATAGAAGACAGATTTGAAGAAGAAGTTATTGGATTTCTGGATACTATGAAACTTTTTAAACTTTCTTTCCCGTCTCAGAAATCCTACTCTCAACAACATTTAAGCAAAGTTTTACTGGCTGAGGACTTTACTTATGAAGCGCACAATGCCTTGGAAGACGTCAAAACTTTGAAAAAAATTGCGAACTTGCCCTCTATATCTTCTATCAACAAGCCTAGTTGTGAATTTTCAGTAGATTATGTCACTAAATCTATTGATTATAATTCAGTGGTCAAAAGAAATATGCCTAGCCTTCAAGTGCTTGTGAACCGAAAAATCTTAACTGCTGGAATGGCCAGAAAAATTGCAGGTAGTGACCTGTCTTTGCGCCACTTACAGTTAGTGCACAAAAGAAATGGCAGAGACGGTTTGTCGGCTCTCCTCTCCGAAACTGTGGCGGGGAGAGTCAGGGTGTCAAAATCACAGAAAGTAATTTCATCACTTTGTGATTATTTTTAGTCCAAAATATTTGTTTACAGGGTAATTAAATTTAATTTCATTAGTATGAAATCATTGAAACCCCCTAACAGTTTAAATGTTCTTTTATGTATAATGGTGTCATCGTACTCTAGAAATTGTTACTTATGGAACAATATTTTCTCGATCTGGCTCTTTTTGTAAAGCCAAGAAACACTTTTGTACATTATCTTAGAAAGCAATGTATTTTATTATTAAACAAATTAAAATTATTTATACCCAAGAAAATCAAAATAACCTGATATCAGTGGGTCTATGAATAAAAGTTTAATGTCATCAACTTCTTGTATTATTTTTTCGATTTTAGAGTGTGTTGTGATAAAAATCAATGTTGCAAATTGAAAAGTCAACCATTGTCTGGTCATTTAACGAGATCATTGAATGATTTCCAAAAAAATTCAAGGGTCATTTATACAATATTATTCAATATATCAATGTGTGCGTTTCCAATTTACGGATATTGATTGGGGAAATTATTCATTGAATTTTACATGGATGCATTTTTTTGATTTTTTCATCCAGCAATTGTAGCAGCAGTTTTACACAAACTATTCAAGGATTTATCGCTGAATAATTTGCACACTTATTATTCACCATATGAAGGTGTGCTCCTGGAATTTTCAACTTTATTTGTTTATTTTTCTGCATTTTACAGGTTTTACTTTTTATTTAAATTGACTTGTTCATTTTGGGCTCATAAGGTTAAGGTTTGAAAGAATCTAGAATATCTGTACAAAAATGTGAACTAGTACAGCTTAAAACAACTCATTAAAACTAAAAAAAAGAAACATCATCAAGTGTTTAAAACAGTTTTTACATCCATAGAAGATAATGTAAATTCATTTGTCTCTTTAAATAATGGTCACATGCATCCAGTTAAAGATAAATTAATGAGTTTGGTGTTGAGGTTGTTAAGGCAATCTCTTATCAAGCGTGTGTGTGTTATCAAATCCAAAATAAGGCACAAGAAATTAAAGATCTCTCTTTGATTCTCTTAATTGTAATTTATTGTCTGTAAAAGCACTTCATTACTGGATGACCAGCTTTTTATTTTCAAAATGAATTTGATAAATCAAGATTAATTTGATTTTGTATAATGATTTTTTTGTTCAACTATTAGTTTGCAGAGTGTCATGACACATAAAAATAATATATTTCTTTAATGCAGAATTAAAAAAAATTTTTTATGATTGAATTACAATGTATTAGTTATTGATGTTTCATTTGGTTGCACTTTTGTTTGACTCATTAAAAAACATAATGACACTTATATTAAATTTTTATAAGTAAATAGTGAACATCAAGATCCATTAAGTATCTATGAATTGGCACCTTCTTGAAAAACCCAGTCTCTTTTTTTTGGACAGTTCTAGTTGAAATAAAAGGTAAAGGACAGATTAGAAGATATTGAACCATTATGGAAACTAATATTATAAATAATATTGGAATGTAATCCAAATATTCCTGGTCATGGTTTATATTGGTTATAAATATATCAATGTATGAATTGAAATGCACATTTTATTCTGAAACACATGCAATTACAAATGGACTTTGTTTTGAGTCTCAAGTACAATAGCTGCAAACAGCATTTTCTGTGACCTTTGACTTCATTTTTCTTAAATAATCACTGACCTATATTTTTTATTTGTGCTGAGTCAAGGCAGATATATTAAATACAAGGAAGTGTCTCTCATTGAACACTTGCTTTTCAAATCCCAGTCACCTTTTTATAAATGCTACAGTATTGATATTTTCCTCTTACATGAATTTTATCAATCAACTTACTGTCCTTGGTTACCATGGCAACCATTTTTTAAAATCTTGGAATTTGAGAAAAATGCCATTCTTTATTATGTTATACATTGATTCATATTTGATTAACCTGGTTTATTCCAAAAAACACAGTTACAATGAACTTTGAATAGAGTCAGGAATACACGGGCAAAATCACATTTTGGGTGACCTTTGACCTCATATATCCTTCTTAGATGATCACTGACCTATATTTTTTTCTTTTGCAATAGGAAGAAGGGGATAAGTACTAACACTGTATGGGTATCTAAAAAAATCCTTGATATTCGAAAACCGGGTATTTTTCAGTTAAAAATTGCTTATTTTTGGCCCATTCATGACAGGTTTTCTCAAAAAATTGGACCAAAAGATCATTATTGGTAACCATGGCAACCATTTTTAAACCTTGGAGTTTGAGAAAAATGCCATTCTTTATTATGTTATACATTGACTCATACTTGAAATAACCTGGTTTATTCCAAAAAACACAGTTACAATGAACTTTGAATAGAGTCAGGAATACACGGGCAAAATCACATTTTGGGTGACCTTTGACCTCATATATCCTTCTTAGATGATCACTGACCTATATTTTTTTCTTTTGCAATAGGAAGAAAGGGATAAGTACTAACACTGTATGGGTATTTAAAAAAATCCTTGATATTCGAAAACCGGGTATTTTTCAGTTAAAAATTGCTTATTTTTGGCCCATTCATGGCTTGTTTTCTCAAAAATTGGAGGATGGTCATTATTTGTTACCATGGCAACAGAACATTTTAAATACAGAATTTAAATAAACATATCATGACTCTGTCTTCATGGTATAATTACTAATTTATACTATATTTCTCTTTTGAAAAAATCCACAATTTTTAAAACATGCTATTTTTAGTAACAGAAATCACGTTTTTTCGTATATCCCCCTTCTGAGGGCCCCAGTTAAAAATTTATATCACTGACCTATATTTTTTTTCTTCAAAATTGCATAAGTGGATGTTATGGAATGTCATAAACAACATTTCATGAAATCCTTGATATAAGAAATTTGAGGAGTGACATACCTTAATAATATATGATTTTTATTCATATTTCCTGAATGATTTTTTTCAATCTTTGATTGTGCATTTGACCAAAATGATTATATAGCTGTGTATGGATTGAGTACATCGTTTTTATTATTTTAAAAAGCCATCAATTTTAAACACCTCTTTGTGGCATTGTTTAATGTACGCTGATCTGGCATCCAACTGGTTTCTTGATTATATTTTGAAGGCATTACACGACTGTTGAGCATATATGCAAATGTACTTTTTATTTCAATGATTAAAATCTTTTATTTAATAATGCAAATTTGGTAATACCCCAAAAAAGGTCTTGTCACAAGAAATACACATGTGACATATGAAAGTCATAGATCCGCTTAATCAAAAGTTATGGGCAAGAGTAAAGTTTTTGTGATGGACGGACAGACAGACAGACTGACAAACAGACGAATAAGATTTAATGTCCCCTGGCTTTCGCGGAAGCGGGAGACAATTAAAGTATACCATTGAGAGAGTCAGCAAGATTCCAGCTCCCCAAGAGCGAGTCTATTTCTCGAGGCCCAGCTTAGGGAAATAGGCTTGCTCGAGGGGAACTGGAATCTACTGACTCCCTCAATGATATTCTTTAACTTTTTTATTATACCGATACAAAAATTAGACATTTTCAATGCCAGTAACTGTAATTCTAATTCAAACAGTGGAATTATAAAGGAAATGAAAATAAAGGAAATATTGATTACTTAGAATGTAGATAAACAGATAATATCAATAAAGTGTCTTTGCATTTTAATCAATTGTACTTTTTATTTCACCGATGGCAAATTAATGATTAAAATCTTTTGTCCAACAATGCAAAAGTCATCTTAAAGGTGCAGAAAGGATAACGTGACATACGGCCCCGGTAAATTGACAAAGAATTAAATATCTAAATTTTACTCTAATCTTTGCATGCAACTAATACAGTTATTTGACCAGTTCCGAATAAAAAACGGATTTTCGGCGGTGTTATAAATATACGAGGCATCATTTTAAAATCTAAGTTTTTGTCAAGGTACTTCAATGACTTGTGGAATTAAATATTGTTTCATAAAATTCAGCCTTCCCCCGAAAAAAAAATTATTTCGAAAATTAACACAGGTGTCCATTTTACCAGTTACCAATAAGCCGACGAGTTCCGAACACCTTAACGATACCCATTCAATTCATTCTAAATTAAATAATATACCTCCCAAACATTACCCATTGGCATGCCTAAGGAAAGTTAAATTCATTGCTTACCAATAGGTTATTTGTATTTCCAAAGGATAAAGAGAAACTAGGGGTACTGTGAACACTGACCTCACTTTAATGATACCCTACCCTCCTATATGATTATTATAACAAAGTCCATGTTTTGCTCCTGTGATTGTCTTTAAAACTGAAACTGCTTAGTTTTAGTTAACAATGCATTGAATAACACTTAGACTAAATCCACACTTTTCGAAAGTTATAGAAATAAACCCATAAAATCCTCACTGAAGCCTTTGTTGTTTTCAGGTTTGTAACTTTGTCATTTGACTTGAAAAAAGCTCTGCCTTTTGTGTACTGATTGCCCAAAGATGGGGCTACCCACACATTGAAAGAAAAATATCAAAACAAAATGGATTTATCAGAGCACGCCCAAATATTTGGTAGCATAAAGAGGAAAAATGACGTTTCTTTCCCTATTGACGTTTTGGTTGATCCCTCAAAGGGACACAATTTTTGCAAAGTGTGGATTAGACTATTGCGTATCTATAAAAAAAAAATGCATTATGACGTCACGAAATGTGTCAATTTCCTCATATTCTGTAAAAGTCTACAAAAACGGCCAATTTTCAAAGCTATTTTTCGATATTTAATATAGAGCGCAACCTCTGATCTAAAATATACAAAATATACAAAAAATAAGGCAGTGGTCCCATCAATGGCTAGTTGAATTCAATCCTAATAAAACTATTAATGTCAATTTTACTAGAACTCAACGAGTACATCCAAATATTACATTTGGAAACACAATGAATATTATTTCCCAACATCAAAGTCATTGTCACCTCGGATTGACACTTCAGTCTAATGGGGGTTGGTCAGAACATATCGCAACAATTTATGAAAAAGCTTGCCTAAGACTAAATATACTGCGCACACTAAAATATAAATTAAAGAGAGACTCCTTAATCAAAATATACCTATCATTTGTTCGACCAGTTGTAGAATATGGGGATGTGGTATGGGATAATTGCACTGAAGAACAATTTAAATTATTGGAGAGTGTGCAGGTGGAAGCTGCAAAAATAATTACAGGCATTAGGTGTAATACATCAAAAAGTAATTTATATAAAGAGTTGGGATGGGACACTTTAAGTTCAAGAAGGGAAAATCATAAGCTCACATTGATGTATAAAATACTTAATAATCTTACCCCTGATTATTTGAATAATATGCTAGAAGGATGTATGCCAATCCAGCATAATTATAATTTGCGCAACCCTAATTTATATCGAATCCCAATCATTAGAACAGTGTCATACTACAATAGCTTTGTACCATCCACAATATCCTTGTGGAAAAACTTATCTGATGATTGTAAAAACTCCCCTACATTACAAACTTTTAAAAATAAATTAAACTCTTCCACTCCTATCCAGAAAAATAGATATAAACTTTACAATTATGGTAATAGAATTGAAAACATAATACACTGCCAGTTAAGGAATAAATGTAGTAACCTTAATGCTGATCTTTTCAAAGATCACTTAAACGAATCATCAACATGTACAAATTGTGGATATCAAAACGAGAACTCACTGCATTTTTTCTTGCATTGTCAACAATATGCCTCACAACGACAATTACTGATTAAATACATGAATGAAAATAACATACCAATTAATATAGAAAACATATTATATGGTGTAGACTCACTAACTCTGGATAATTTTTTTTCATTTTTTGATCATGTACATACCTTTATAAGAACCTTCAAGAGGTTTTTATTGAAATTTTAGTTTATTATGATATTCTATGGGAAATATATTATTTTAGGTAAACTGCTCTGTTAGGGAATTCTTCTTACTCTGGGTCAACAACAATTGCTCAAACATATGTTTCTGTTTTTTGTTTCTTTGATGTTTTTTTTTTGGTTTTTTTTCCCTTTTTTGTTGTTTATATTTGATAATATAATTATTATTTTTCCTATCCATTTGTTAAATTATATTTTCTATTCATTCTCTCTCTCTCTCTCTCTCTCTCTCTCTCTCTCTCTCTCTCTCTGAATTTATTCTAGATATGTACCAACTGATAATCTACTCTTCATACATTTTTTCAATGTTTACATGTACTTGTAATTGTACCTTGACCTATGGAGAGAACGATCATAGGCATTTATGCCTGCTGTTCAATCCATTTCTTTAAGAATAAAATATATTTTAAAGTAAAATATATAAATAGTAAATGATAGAACTCTTTCTGAGGATTAAAAGACATGTTTTATTTTTTATAAATCAGAGAGTGTGCTCATATTATTTTTCTTCACCAAAAGTACTCAAATATACCCGTTTATCTTAAAATTCAGGCTCTTTTTTATTTTAATGTTCCAAATGGAAGTTCAAGTGTTAATCAATCAATTGGTAGATCTACAGGGCCATTTTATGCATAAAGTGAATCGAGCTCTTTGGATTTAACAACTTTAAACTTTAAAGTTGGAATACCAAGATTAAAGTTGGAATTTCTAACTTTAAAGTTGGAATTACCAGCTTTAAAGTTGAACAGCCAAAATTGAAGTTGGAGTAACCAAACTTTAAAGTTGGAAAAGCCAAGATTAAATTTGGAATTACCAAAATTAAAGTTGGAAAAGGCAAGAATAAAGTTGGAATTACATGTACCAAAATTAAAATTGGAAAAGCCAAGTCAATTTTTTGACGAAAGTTAAATAGTATGTTTTCTGGAGATATCTCGTTTGTGCTTCCAGGACGTTTTACGTTAATTTAGCCTGTACATACATTCCAATAGAGAACAATTAAGATTAGACAATTAAAATAAAACCATTCATTTTGCAGTAAATTCGTTATTTGCTTGTGACAAATACATGTTCCTGGTAAATTCAGGAAGAGTAAATAAAAACCTTGTTCAAAGCAATGTGATCTGCATTTTTAAGATTTCAAGTTGCTGTTTAAATGTAATAATTTTTTGTGTAATTAAAACCTTTATGTTCAATTAGACTAAAATAAATAAATTGTTTAAGAAAAAAGACTTCTGTACAATCATTTATAGAGCATTATTCTATATTAAATCAACCGGTCACGGTAGCCTAGTGGTAGAGCGTTCGCTTCGTGATCGGGAGGCCCGGGTTCGATTCTCGTTTGCGGCGCCGCGTCATACCTAAGACGTAAGCAAAGGTAGTGACTGTTCCTTCGCCAAGCGCTCGGCACTAGAAGTGAAAGTCACGGGTCTTTCGGATATGACCTTAAAAACGTAAGTCTCGTGTCACGGTAGGCGCTGGCACGATAAAGAACCCTCACTGCTCAATGGCCCTGAGTGCCGAGTATATGTCTAAATTTGAAGCCCTTCACGGCATACGGTGACGTCTCCATATGAATGAAAAATTCTCGAGAGGGACGTTAAACAATGTACAATCAATCAATCAATCTATATCAACTCAATAATGTACAGGACGACAAAAATTTAATTTTGCTTCCATCATAGCTCATAAATAGTTCCTCCATCGCTAAGATGAACAACAGAAGATTATAAATATTCCTTTTCTCTGTTCTTGAAATATTGCACCAACAATTCTGACATCAAAGTTGCAGCTTATATTAATTGCTTTAAATTTTTGAAGGTGAAGAATCTGTCAATACAAACGTCATTGTACATTTTCAATTGTAAAAAATAATGTGTGAAAGATCCCATGTTGCAACCACTATTGAAATAATAATTTCAATAGTGGTTGAGAGTGCATTTCAGTATTTCAATAGCGGTTGAGAGTGCATTTCAATAACAAACATATGTTGCAACCACTAATAATGTTTACTAATGAAATAAGTGGTCGTATTTCAACAGTGGATGCAACTTATATTTTGTTATTGAAATGCACTCTCAACCACTATTGAAATAAGTATTTCAATGGTGGTCGTATTTCAATAGTGGTTGCAATCTATGTTTTTTATTGAAATGCACCATCAACCACTATTGAAATAAGTATTTCAATAGTGGTCATATTTCAGTAGTGATTGCAACCTATGTTTGTTATTGAAATGCACTCTCAACCACTATTGAAATAATTATTTAAATAGTGGTCGTATTTGAATAGTGTGTACACTGCCACCTTGCATATCAAACGTGAGCTGATGTCCAGAAAGGTATTTTCATTAAAATTGTTATCAAGTCCAGTCCTAAATATTGCATTCTGGGCTATCAATTTAAATTACACGTAGATGGGTTATTGTGAATCATAATCATACAAACTCTGCTTAATAAATTTCAATGGCCGGAAAGGAAGATTTTCGAATATATTTATAATATATAATTATATTTTATGCATATGATATATAATTTCGGAATAGAGAATGTGGTGGAGCAATAAAATGCCCGGCTTTCAGTTCTTTCAGTACTTTGATTTCTACTTAGATGCATTTCATCAGGATCCTGCACCAAGCTTCCTCAGTGACTGGATAAGCATGACTGCTAACACATCCACTGCATTCATTAATATACGACACATGCTAGGAGAGCTCCCACTCCTTGTCAAGGTAGAGGCTAAGACAGATGAGGGGTGGATCTTTCCAGGTTTTGGATCCGCACAGACAGACGATGACTCTGGAGATCTTTATGGAGGAGTGGTCTTTATATACGATAAAATAAGTATTCAAATATATGTCCCTCACTGGAACAACAATAAAAAAGGACGAAAAAAATGGACAGCTCACTACATAGGTCTGCTGCTGAATTATTATTCACAAGTACATTTACATTCAAAATTGATTTTAATCACTTTTTATACTGTGTTCAAAAAGTGTAAAGAAAGTGTCAACAAATAATTCATTAAGTATCATCTAGAATAAATAAAAATATTCTTTTGTATCTGACAATATAATTATGTAATGTATACGCCAAAAAAGATACTACGAATTGTAAAAGTTTACACTGACATTAAAGGACAATAAACAAGGTCAGTCCGATCTTATTTAGAATAGGGTCTTGAAAACTAATCATAGATTCAAAATATCTTGCTGTAAAGCATTTGATTTTTTTTCAAATAACTTTATAATTAATGTATGTATTTATTAATTTTAAACATTTTTTTTATATCATGTATGTTATGAAATGTAAATACCAACAGGAAATCCATATAAATGGATTGGGCCGGACGGGATAAAAAGAGAGTACGTGTCCATTCATGTACGTGCTAGGGCTTGGAAGTCAAGTAATATGCCTCCACCCTCGTGGAAAAGTGGAACTATTTCTGTTCGGAGAGGTAAAAATAAAACTACCCATTGGAGATTGCTCTAGAATCATTGTCACCTTTGTATACTCCTGTGTTTATGTATGGCCATTTTCAGGTGAGTGCATCAATACAACACTCGAACACTCCCTTCTGAGGTATCCAGACTTAGTCGTCGCTCAGATCAACACGCCTATCGGGACTTTTCAAGGTCAAGGTGCGTATAAAGAATAATTTAGTTTTTCATGCTTGAAATTTGTATTACATCTTTAGTTTAACCTTGTGTTAAATGTCACAGTTGTTTTGATGACGCGATTGGACCTCTATGCAATGTCGTTATAATTCGTTACTCCCAAAGACGCAATACATGAACAAATGGTAAAGAGAGTGGCATAGAAAATATCAATTTGTTGTTGCTACTAAACCTTGCCTTTATGTTAAAAAATTGAATAAGGTCAATTAAGACTTCGATTAAAAAACATTGTAAGAAATACATGTTAAGGGTATGGTCCATGTATTGCAGTCTTCTTTGATTAGTAGCCCTGTGTTTTAGGATATCTCTCAAAAATTTCAAATTTTTATAGGACTTTCATCGCTTGCAGTTGCTCTAAATATCTCTCTCTCTCTCTCTCTCTGGTGTAGACTCATATCCATTACTGTAATGACTAAATTTAAAATAAGAATGAAATCATTGATACATTTGTATAAATTATATTTATCTAATTATCTATGATTGTAGAAGCAATTGCTTGATTTACTGTACAAGCACGTTATTAACTTGCAGCCTTCTCCTTGTATTACTTTTAAAATTTTCAACACTTTGGTGGTGTTTTATATGGTGTTAGCGAGACTCATATTCGGTTATGGTCAGCCTGTAATGTAAATGGACAATATAATGGTAAAGTTTAGCTAGGAAATAGTAAAACTGTCACATTTACATTTCTTTCATCAAATTAATTCAATTAATCTAATTATCTGTGATTGTACAAGCATGTTTACTAATTTTTTTGAAATGCTTTCTCTTCACTCTTAGTATTTTTTTGCAAGACAATTCTGACAAAGTGCGAATTTTTGAACAATATATACCACGATAATTGCATAAGACTTAATCTGCAGTTACATGTGTTAATTTTTAAAGTCATCTTAAGCTTCATATAATTAAGCTGAATACAATTTGTAATTAAGTGGAATGAAATTATCAGTTTTACTTACTAAACAAAACTTTTCATGACAAATGTCACTCGACAACAATTTATTTTTCTAAATTTGACATGAGATTAATCCGTCAAGCTGATCAATGCAGAAGGCTTACAATGGGTGCTACTGTCGACAGGGGGGTAGTTTCTGCTTTCTTCTCTATAGGAGCGGATCACACCTCTGGAATATTCAGAAGTCCTTTTTATGCCCTTCCATAGATTTGTATTCAACTTATTTGTAGACTTTTTGAGATAAAGCAAATTTTTAAAACTAGTCCAAAGTTGTTTTCAAAAATGTAGTTTGTCTTTAAATTTAGCTGCTAAATTGTTTTCTGTTGCTGACGGATGGGGCAAGAGAGGTTTCAAGCAAGAATCAACGGGAAATATTACAGTCTTTGTATGGAAATTGACCACTAGTCCACAACAAATAACCAAAAGATTGAAACTTGCAGATCTCCAAAATCATGGCTACAGTTTATCTATGCCAAAAACCTTGACATCAGAAGAGTTTCTTCTTGTTCAGGTACATGTACTCCTGTTAATTCCTAGTGTTTCCATTTCTGAAGAAAATTGCTTTATTAAGAATTATAAGTAAAATGCTCAAACATTGCCCCTATGCATATTTCATTAAAATATCTATAAGTCACAATACATGCGACATATAAGATAATTACACATTGTTCTTTTCCAGACATGTCGCATTTTAGTATAAAACAGGAACACTAATTATTGATTTACTTCAAAATGGCAAAGGAGATATAAAATTAAGCAATTTTAGAGAGTCACAAAAAAGAAACATTTTGCAAGGAATAGGATAACTTAAGTCTTGAAGAAACAATATTAATGTTTTAAGGTTGAAGTGCTTGAAGGGCCAAACAAGAACTTCCGGTTTGATGGAGTTGGTTCCGTTATGAATGAGAGAGATCCTTATGGAGGACTGGTGTACGGATACAACGATACAACTCTTGGTATCTGGATCCCACACCCGAACAAAATAAACCAGAGGGGGACTGCGGTTTTCTTATTAGGGGAAATATGGGGCTGGGGCTACAAAAGTCAAATGACAGATGAAGTCGACATAATTATCACATCGGTGATAAAACCCGGTAATTTTAAGCGTTGATTATTTTTTTGGTATATAGTTTATTGCCAAACTTCAAGATACCGGTATATTAAATGAATATAAATTTATATGTAATATACAATAAAGATACTTACACTTTATAAACCCTACTCCTTATCAGGGTAATAATCACTTTTCCATATTGTATATTTATCAGTAAATTTTACCGAATAATATCAGTAATATCAGAAAAGTGTACATGTACCCGAAATTGTGTAGTTGATTGAAGTTTCAGTTTACACCTATTTGAGCAGAAAACACAAACTGTTGAAATAAATTAGCAAGTACATGTAGGAGCTTTTTATAATTTTGAAAGTGGATTTAAAAACATTCCATCAGATTCAATGATAGAGTTATATCAACAAATATCGCGGTTTACTTATGTCGGTAAAGATAATTACTCGTGCTTAAATGAATGAATGGAATAATGAGGTGTGGGCATTAATAACGCTTTAAATCAACGATGTCAATTTTAGGATGTCAGTGCCCGTGTTCGGTGGTTGGATCTATTCCTATACAGGCAAATGAGACAGAGAAGCTGATACAAAGAATAGCAGAGCTGAAAACCAATTTGACAATTAGCAGAAAGAAGACTTCTAAAGCATTGCGAAAAAAGATAAGTGTGCCTGATTCTCGTCCGTCGGCTCAGAACTTAGGGACTGTGATAGGGGCTGGGGTTTTAATTTGTTTTTTTGGTCTCATTGTAATTAGCGATTTCCCAATTTTATGGTCACAATTCAAAAGAAATATCTTGAATGTTCGTTAATTATGATTGTTTTTTTTTTTTTACCGAAAATGGTGTGGTTTTAATTTCAAATAATTCATCTTGTTTCAAAGATAAAAATATTTTAGTATATGATTTACTGAATTTTATTTTTGAAAATAAAGACATGAAAAACAATTTTGTCAAATAGAGTTATCAATTACAGGGTCTGTCTATGTTTCAGATATATATTTTTATGGTTTCTTCTATGAATTCTTCAAAATAATATGTCAGTTTTGATTATTTTTAATATTCCTAACAACCAGAAGATACATAGCGGTTTCCAGTAAATGTTCAATCAAGCCTCTTTCTTTACTCCTCACTAAAATATTAAAAGTAGTAAAGGAAATACTTCAGGAGTTTTGTGCAACAGTATATTCGTTTAATATTCATTAAATCTACGACTTTTAAACTTTATATACAACCATTCCCCACGATAAAATAAAAGCCATGCTTGTTGATATCATTGACAGTTGCTTTTTCAACAAAAACGGAACTCGTAAATTTACTCACCTTGTCATTGGTCATTTGCAAAATTATTTTTTATAAACATTCTGATTGTACACACAAGTACTCTGAAGTTGATTTTAAAAAAATGCTTGAGCTTATAATTGAAAATATCTAATAGATGTGATTTTTTGGAGACCAGGTTTTCCAACCGTCTGTTGGAATTCCCATGGATACCTACTCGACATTAGTATTTCGTATTGTCAATTAACAGTGATTATTTCCATTCTTATGTCGATACAATATATCTCGGAGAGCTTGGAGTAAAAGATACCCAAGAGTCTGCTTTATATTTATATATTTTACTTGAAAAAGACGTTAGTGGTAATCTAACAACCAAACTTAACGGCAAATGAGATGACTTTAACATTTCAATCGTTAAATTCCCTTACTTATGCAGCAATAAACCTTCATCATCTGCATATGGGTTTACTATCTCTCAGATAATTCGATACACAAGAGCATGCTCAACGTATGAATAAAATTTAAACGAGGTAAGTTATTGAGAAACAAGTTGCTGAAACAGGAATATCAGTACATGTAGTCTCGTTTAAATCACCATTTTGTAGGTTCTATGGTCGATACGAAGACCATATCAGCAAATACAGTTTATCATTAAGTCAAATACTGACTGACGTTTTTCATTCCAATTGTTAGGTCATTATATACACACTGAATTGTTGACTGATTTTCCTGTTATTTCCCGAAAATGGCAATGCACACGACGGGTGTGACTGGTCGGCAGGGATGCTCACTCCTCCATGGTACCTGATCCCACTTTTGATGTGTGCCCTCGTTTGCTCTGCTTGTATTGTTGAATGGATTTTGAACTTGAATACTGTTTGTTATTTCCACATATTTCATGGTTTCAAGATTCAAGTTATATGATGAAAAGACTTCTTTTAATGTTAATACGTATAATGATCTACTTGTACAATTTAGTACTTAAAATTACTGACAGTTTATACTGGAAATCCTTGTTTTTTTTCAATTTTATCAATCCAGATGTGATTTTATCTTTTCTATAATTTTTAGCTCTACTGGTCAGAGACATAACCGATGGTGTTGCCATGGTTACTAAACAAAGATTTTTTTTTAAAAAAGAATACTTTCAAAATTATAATTTCTATGAAAATCCTTTTAAAACGCTACTTGTTTCACAGATCTAATCTTATTTCAATAAATCTTGGCACAGAAGTAAAGTACACCAAGAAACATAACTTTCTGCATCATTATTGATTTCAGTGAAAGATGTTGCTATGGTTACTAAACATAGAAATATGTTAGGAATACTTTAAAATGCTATTCCTCCTACAGTTTTGGTTTGATTTCAATATAATTTGGCACATAAGTAGACTACATTAAGATACATAAGTGTATTTATGTATATAAAGGAATTTATGTGATCTTAATGCGTACAAAATTGCGTATTTTTATTAATCACTATTTTGTGTGAATTCATGGGTCCCGAAGGGATTTTCCGGATTTTATATTTAAGCGCCCTCTAGTTACGGCAATTAGCCTTATCCTTATCAAAATAACTTTGAGCTCCGAAAATGTAGTTTACAAATTTACCGAGTTTATCCTGTATGGTTGGATAATTTATTTGACATATCCTGTATGTTTGGATATGCTGGTATAGAGAATGGGTGTATATATATCCAGGATTAATCCTGTATAGTTTGATTTATAAACAAGTTGTCTTGTATGGTTGGAAAATTATTTGACATATCCAGTAGGGTTGGTTATGCTAATATTTATTGATCATGAATGGTTGGATAAAGAAGTTGTTCAGTATGGTTGGACACTTTTTTTGACATATCTTGTATGATTAGATATGCTTACACACACAGATATCTTTATCGTTTACCAAATATTTACCAAATTTGTCCTGTATGTTCGACACTCTGTTTGACATGTCCTGCTTGGTTGGACATGCTTAATATTTACATATACTCAGGTGTATGTTTGCCTTATTTGGATAACCAGGTTTGTCTTGTGTAGTTAGACAATGTGTTTGACATGGTTTAATATGCTTATAACTGTATCTTTTAGGTTTGGATAGCCTAGTTTGTCCTCTATGTTTAGACAATTTATTTGACATATCCTGTATGGTTTGATATACATAGCTAGATTAGGCCTGTCAGGTTAGGTAGATTTATTGCTTTTGTATGAGCACAATAATTTGTAGACCTTTTTTTTTTTTGGTCCACTGATGGTTTTGTACATTTATTCATCCTTGATGGATGGTAAGGTTAGAACATAGTGACTCGTATACTTGTAGTAGAATGTACCTCTCTTTTTAAGAGATAGGTACAAATAGATATACAATGATAATAACTATACTGAATGAATCAGAGCTTGTAGCATATATTTCGGTCAAAGCTTTTAATCATTAACCAACATTGCATTTTCAGTTGTAAATTTCATTACTGTGGACTTGTTTATGATTTAACACAGAAAGATTGGTAAAGTTTTAAAAAAAAAAAAAACTGGGACTGAAACTCGTACCAGTGAATACTTCTTCAGTGATCAATTTTTATTTCGGCACTGATTCCATAAACGTTTTAACAAAAGATTTAGGAAGAGCAATATATTGACTTTGAGCACCACCTTTTTAAAAGTCTTGTACCTACCACCAAAAATAATGGGTACACATTGAAAGTCTGACAGAATTTTAACTCTAACATTTCAGTAGCACCCAGAAATACAGAGCAAACAATTAACAATATATTTCAGCGGAACACAGCAATTTTTGCATTTGATTTCTGTCTATACTGGAAAATTCCCAAATGAAACACAATTTTGTTTAAATCATGCAGAGACAAGTCATGATATGACATCATCTAGAAGTAAACCATGACAAACTGTGATAAGCAAATTAGGATGTATAGACAGGTTATGGGTATGTCTTAGGAAAAGGTTAGTGTGTAATTTGTCTTCAGGCACAGGGATCTAGAGAGGAAACTACAGAGCCTTTCCCCTCCCTCTTCTGATCAAGGTTTAGACTAAGACTTTCAAAAAAAGGATAGAGCAAATCTCCATAGAAAATTGCTAGCCATGTACTAGGGAAGAGCTATGCAAGCTTGAAAACTGCACATTTCAATGCTTTTGTGTAGAGTGTGGGAACAATTTCAAAGCACAAATAATTGACATTATTCCTTAGGTAATGCAGTTATGTTTTTACCCCTATTATCCCCAATGTCCTTAAATATTTATTCATAAGCTATGATGTCATTATTTATGATATCTGGTTTCAGAATTTAAGTATGGATTTGATTTACATAATCAGGGTGCAAGATCTTTCGGACCATATGAGTATCTCATGTCTGCTTTACATAACCCAGTCATTGTTTGCATCAAGCTACAGAAAGAGCTTACGTTCATAAAATTTCTGGACTTTTTTGTTTCACCCCCTCCTTTGAAAATTTCAATTTTCCCCAACTGGTATTGTTCCAAAGAAAATCAAAGGTCAATTTAGGTATTCCAACAATCTATTGGAATTCCCATGGGTACAAATTGCGCTCCGTTATTAGCAAACTTATTTTTATATTCATATGAAGCAGAATTTATGCTAAATCTTGTGCGTGAAAAGAAGAAACACTTGCTGTGTCCTTCAACTCGACATTTAGTTATATGGAGGACGTATTATCAATTAATAATGATAATTTCCATTCCTACGTCGATACGATATATCCTGGTGAGCTTGAGAGAAAAGATACCACAGAGTCTAACACTTCTGCTTCATACTTAGATATTTCACTTGAAAAAGACACTAATGGTAATCTAATAGCTAAGCTGTATGATGGACGTGCTGACTTTAACTTTTCTATCGTCAACTTCCCTTACTTATGCAGCAATATACCTTCATCACCTGCATATGGAGTATATATATCTCAGTTGATTCGATACACAAGAGCATGTTCTACGTATGAACAATTTCTAAAACGAGTTAAATTTTTGACAAGCAAGTTGATGAAACAAGAATATCAGCAGTCTTCTATGTTCTTTGGTCGATACAATGATCTTGTCAGCAAATACAATTTATCATTGAGTCAAATGCTGACTGACGTTTTTCATACCAATTGTTAGTCCATTATTTATACACTGAATTAACAACGGATTTTTTCCGTTATTTCCTGATCATGACAAGGAGCACACGGCGAGTGTGACCGATCGACAGGGGATGCTCACTCCTCTATGACACCTGATACCACCTCTGATGATTTGGGGGTCCATGTTTGCTCTGCTCTTATTTTGTATTTTTTTATGGATTTTGAGATTGAATACTGTTTGTTATCTCCATATCCTTCTACTAAAACATTACTAGTCTTTTTCATTACAAGAATATATATCTTTGTACCCAGTCACAAAGAGGATCATGAACTACTGGGCTTTTGATGGAAAAGTCTCATATTCTATGATAAGGTTTGCACTTGGGTTGTCTAGTTCTTGTGCTAGTTTTTTTTTTTTTTAAATTCTGTGGCCTTATAATGAATTGGTAAAGTCAAGGGACATTTTTTCTGAATTACTCGTGTTGTATAAAAAGACTTCATGGGCAGCTACAAAGTTAGTATTTCTTGAAATTGAATTGGACACAGTGGCAATTGAAAATCCAGTACGTTGCAGCCTGAGAAATTGGAGAAATTGAAAAGCTACATATGCAATGAAATTTAAACAAACAGTTTGTATCTTAGTACGAAGGTTATTTGAACATATACGGGTTACATCAAAACACATGCATCTCCACTTGAGCTGATTCTTGAGTAATGGTTATTGTTTGTTTTTTTTAAAAAAAAAAGGATATAGAAAATTCTATGGATCTTTGCAAAAAAAAAAAAACAAGAGGCCAATGGGCCTTATAGATCACTGAGTATCATTTAACAACTTTTGAACAGCTGAATTTGGTTCGTGTTTTAAACCAGAGGCCATGAAATTCACAATTTTGAAAGAGGCACCATTGTTTATCATAATTATATACACTTAGCATGCTTACTCTAGTTATCAAATAAGAGGTAGATCAGAGAAACAAAGAAAAAATGCACTTACACTTTATAACCAGTTATGCACCCCACCGCAAAGAACCACTGACCCTGGGGCAACATATTTCAAATTTTGGAAATTTTTATCACAAATCTTATTTCATCATAAATGGTTGATTAATACCAAAGAGCAGATTTCAAAGCATTAATTTATTTTCAGACCATGTACCCCACACCCACCCCCACCCCCTATACCCCTGAGCCGGGGGGCATGAAATTAACTATTTTGCTAGATCCACCTTTTTCCATCATAAATATATATATATATATATATATATATATATATATATATATATATATATACTTAGATCATTCGCATAATACCCGGGAGCAAAGGAAAAGATTTTCAAAGAATTAATGTACTTTCAATATATAATCAGAAGAGCCCCCCCCCCCCCCCCCAACGAAATGGCACAACCCTGACAGAGGAAATTCACAAATTTGGTTAGGCACTCTTGCTCATCATAACTATGTACTTAGTTATTTTATTTAATATTCAGGAGCAGAAAAGAATATTTTCAAAGAAATTAATGCATTATCACTATATAATCAATATAGTCCAGCCATAACACCAGAACCCCTGACCCTGGGGCCATAAAATTCACAATTTTGAAAGAGGCATTCTTTCAGGCATGACAAAAAGGGAGTTTAAAAGATTCTCACAATGAATCAACTTTCAATACAATTAATTTAGGTTAACTGAAAGTCTGTCTAGAAATAAATTCCCAACCCAATTGCAGGTTTAGTGCTGTGCAAGGTGTGTGAAATTATCTGGAAAATATCCCTCTTTGCTACAGCAGCACCTCTGGCATATTTTCAGTGTTTTTAAGATTCACAAAATAAGAGACATGGGATGGTTGCAACTGGTGTCATTCCATAGATACATTAGGGTCCCTATTTTCCCAGCCTATTAGTACATAGATATTTTTATTTAGGGTGGTAGAAAGTCCGATTGTTAAGGTTAAATGGGTGAGAAAGTATCCTTTATTCTGTTTCTGTATTATTTAAATGTATTTAATATCTAGGGGATTCTCTCTGAGGCGGTATCCTCTATTTTTCTGCATCCTTTTTAGAATTAAATTGTTAATACAATAATCTTATAAACATGTGAATTCAATGCTTTAAATATCATAATAATGCATGAGAAAGCTTGACGTTGCATAATTTATCTGTCTTCACTTTATACTACACTTACATACATGTACACGAAGTACTCGGTGACTGTCTGAGTTGGCACTGAATATATTCGTTGTTGAGTATCATATGGATGATTTTTATTAATATTTCGTATCCCTTTGAATTATTTAAATGCTTTTGTCAAGATATCCAATAATTCTATTCCTGGTACGTTCGTTAATGACTTTCGAGTTGTGTATGGACTGTGGAACCATAACGTACTAAGAATAGAAGGTTAATTTGTGAGAACTATTGAGATGTGCATGAACTTTTGGAACGTTTCCAGTATCCCCCCATGTGTAGCAGGCTGTGCAGATTCATTTTACATGGATAAAGGACAAGAAAAAGAAATCGTTAACTCTTCTGAATGTGTCATTGTTGTACATAGTAGGACAAAAAAATGGAGTGAATATAGAAAAGAAACAAGATGCGTTTGTGAAACACTATGCGCCCGGTGGCAACAAATTAAAAAAAACATATTTTTAGCATAAAGGTCACAGTGAAGGTCACAAGTCACTGATCTTGGTGTCATTTGAAAGATCTTGATTAGTGAAGTATGTATACCAAATATGAAGTCTCTATCTTTCATGGTTCAAAAGTTATAGTGAAGGTTCATAAAAAATATTTTTAGCATATAAGATACAGTCAAGGTCACAACGTCATTGGCCTTGGTGTGAAATGTGAAAGGGCTTCACTAGTGGAGTATGCATGCCAAATATTAAGTCTCTATCTTTCTTCGTTCAAAAGTTGTGGCGAAGGTTAAAGTTTGCCTACAAAAAAGCTATATTTAGCGTAAAGGCCACAGTCAAGGTCACAAAGTCATGTAGTCTCTATCTTTTATGGTTCAAAAGATATGGCAAAGGTTAAAGTTTGCAAAAAAAAAACGTCTATTTTTTACCATATTGGTCACAGTCAGGGTAACAAGGTCATTGACCTTGGTATCATTTGAAAAAGCTTCATTAGTGGAGTAGGCATGCCAAATATGAAGTCTCTATCATTCATGGTTCAAAAGTTATTGCGAAGGTTAAAGTTTGTAGACAAACAGACAGACAGACAAACAGACAGAAAGACAGCACAAAAACAATAAACGCCTCGGATCTTTCGATCCCGGGGCATCAAAATTGTCATCAAGAATGTAAACAATGTTTCAATGCTACGTAGCTGGATACTTTAATAATTTTTAAGCTTTAATGAGTATTGTGTAATATCCATATGAGATACATTTTATTAACAACCTTTGATTTATTAATTTTAAAACTGAATCATTTATTATCCATCTTTAGAATTCCATTTATCTCTGTTGTGAATAGATTTGTTAGTATTTACATCTTTATCATGCTGTATACATTAAGTAATTGAAGCACATTTTTGGGTGGGGCGAGGGACCCTTCTCTGTAAGTTCATTGTCCCTCTTGTGGGATATTTTTTGGGCCCCACCTTCTGTTGCATTCTGAAATTGTAACATCTGTAAACTCATTTTGCATTTGTAATAAATGCTCTATACACACACATACCCTCTTTATTATTTAACATGCTGCAGAACAGAGCTGCAAATGTGCTTCAGGTTCACATGAACCGAATTGTTCATCAGTTTCAGTATTTAAGAGCACATAAGTGTATTTATGTATATAAAGGAATTTATGTGATCTAAATGCGTACAAAATTGCGTATTTTTATTAATCACTATTTTGTGTGAATTCATGGGTCCCGAAGGGATTTTCCGGGTTTTATATTTAAGCACCCTCTAGTTACGGCTATTAGCCTTATCCTTATCAAAATAACTATGGGCTCCGAAAATGTGGCTTACAAATTTTACCCACCTCCACCCCCCTCAATATCCTCCATAACTATTGCTATTGTAGAAAATACATGTACTAGTTTCTTTTGTATAGGGTTGCTATTGTTATTGTTGTAGAAAATATATGTACTTCAGTAAAACTCGGTTTTGTATAACAGTGTATAAGGTGTGGGATATTTTTTGGGCCCCACCTTCTGCTTCATTCTGAAATTGTAAAATCTGTAATCTCATTTGGCATTTGTAATAAATGCTCTATACACACACATACCTAGCTGCAGATCTGTAGCGTTATGGTTTTATATATTTGTCTTTGAACGTAACGCTACAGATCCCGTAATGCAAAAAAAATGCAATTTACGGAGCAATATTTTTTGCGAATTTTGGGGAGAATTTCTCCACTTTCCAGCATCTGTCAGGTAACTACCTTTCACCCCCTAATTCTAGGCACATATTTAACTAATCTGTATACTTTATCCATCTCTCAAACCTTTATAGCCGTCTCTACAAGTGATAAACTCGCTTGATTAAAATTATTTGTTAGATTGCTGAAAAGTCACTTCAAGCGAGTTTATTGCCTGTAGAGACTTATATAATTGGCTGGGAGGTGGATAAAATAAACATATTGGCTACAGAATGTGTCTAGGATCAGGGAGTAAAACGTAGTTGATTGACCAATGCTAGAAAGTGTAGAAATTCTTCCCAAAAGTGCGCAAAAAATATTGCACCGAAATTGCACCTTTTTTGCATTACGGGATCTGTAGCGTTTTGGTCAAAGACAAATATAATATAAAACCATAACGCTACAGATCTGCAGCTAACACATACCTTCTTTATTATTTAACATGCTGCAGAACAGAGTTGCAAATGTGCTTCTAGTTCACATGAACCGGATTTTTCATCAGTTTCAGTATTTAAGAGCACATTATCATATTTATCGCTGCTTGCTGCAAAGTTTCAAGTCCAATTGCTTTTCTTTTGTTATACGTACAGATAAGTAGAGCTACAGTCTCATCCGAAACTTCTAGGGGGGGTTTAAATGTTAAAAATAATCCCCAAAAAACTGCACAGAATTTATGTTATTCCACCTCATCTTTGACGAAACAACAGAACATGTTCTTGTGTAATTTTCACTTCAGAGTTCTACTTTTAAAGACTCCCATGCTCTTGGTCAGGAGCGGAACAAATATGTTAGAATTATAAATGAATAAACACTTTTAAAAAATGGTCAGTAAATGATTCTGGTTGCTCACTGTGATTGTCCTATAAAGGAAAATATATTATTATCTAACAACTATAAATTTCAGCAAGGTTTTTTTTACCAAAATAGGAAATACGTTTATATTTTTAATTATGACACTGAGTATTGGATTATGAATATTGCACAATAATATTGCACAATGTCTTTAACACTTGATGTTGCCAGCATTTTTTGTGATCTTAATTTATATTTTACTGCAGTCAGGAGTGCAGCAAAATTGCTTCAGGAGTGCAGCAAAATTGCTTTATATTTAAAAATACTCTTTAACTATTTTTACTAAAAATTGTTTGAACAAGCTAATTCAGATAATTCGTGTCCCCCGCTTAGGGAAAAAGTCGGATCCCCTGACTGAATTTGTAGAATTATTAAATGTATACATGTATACTGAAGCAAATAAAATACATGTATGTCGATATGCATAAAAAAATTTGATTGCTTATTCTTTATTATGTGTATAGAAGATTCTTTTTATATAAACTATTTTTCACACTGTAATGATGATTTTATAACCTTATAAATTTGTCATTTCACATGCTGAATACTATCATTTAGTAAAAAAAAAAAAGAAAAGAAAAGTATTCTAAAAAAAAAAAAAAGGACCGACCGAAATTCGATCCCGGGACGTCTCACATGTGAAGCGAGAGACGTACCACTAGGCAACGGAATCGCTATAAATGAATTTAAGTATAAGCAGAATTAAAGTCACATACATGTATATATTCATGTTCGGTATTCTCAAAATTTTACACAATCTATGGTTTTTGATTTATTTCGCCTTTATAAAGCAGTTCTAATAGATGTAATAAGAACATAAAGTCCACCGAGAACCTGTTTTATACGCAATAACTCTCCTCATGCCCCTGTGCTAAAAATAGCGACATGTAATACTATAAATACTAATAAAACAAACGGGGCGGGACTTTTTGAGAGGGGTGAGAGAGGTCCTAGGGAGTTTTGGTATAAAATTACATTGCATAAGCTCAAAATCTTCCTGAAATATCGCCCGGAAATGATAGTGTTACACACAGACAGAATGTATAAATTTACGACCTTGAACTTTGACCTTTTGACCTCAAAATCAATAGGGGTCTTCATTAGGCCACAGAGAGTTGTTATCTAAAATTTCTTTGCAATAGCTCAAATGGTTCTAGAGATATCGTGTGGAAACGAAAGTGTTATAACAGACAGAATTTGCTTATCTATGACCTTGACCTTTGACGTTTTGACCTCAAATCAATAGGGTTTTTCTTTGGTCCATAGGGAGTTGCTATGCTAAATTTCATTGCAAAAGCTCAAAGGGTTCTCGAGATATCGTGTGGAAACGAAAGCGTTACAGACAGACGGAAAGACTGACGGACGGACGGACGGACGGATGGACGGACGGACAAACCCAAATTAATATCCCCCACTTTTCAAGCGGGGGACAAAAAAATGTTTGATACTATTTGATATTCAATACAATACGTCTATTAACAGACCTTTTACATCTAATTCAGAGGATAGTTTT
>NW_026931690.1:0-4933 GCF_032062105.1 Saccostrea cuccullata
TGCTGAAATTTACTGTGAATATTGTAAATGATACAATATTGATATTTATGGGCATCATCAATTCACAAAACATATGAATATCCCCCTCGCAGTTTGAGAAATTCATTTAAATTCATGTATTTTATGAGTGCAGACATTGGAATAGATTGACTAATCCTCTTTCAAATTTGTGTTAATCAGAGTTGATTGTATAACTTATAACAAAATTAGACTTCTGTTAAATAATTAGGTTACTTTGATTTTAAACAAGGGGCCAAATACAGCAGCAAAGCCAATTTTAGTCATGTAATCAGTGCTGGCTTGATATAAAAGTTATACTTTTGGTGAATCTTAGAGATTACTAGTAGGAAATTTAATTTAAAATACTGTAAAATATATTTTAGAAGAAAATACATTGAAAAAACAAGAAATTTGCAAAATTATTATTGAAAAAATGATGAAAAAAGTGTCTGAATATCCCTCCTCCTTGCCATATCAAATCTTGATTTCTGCAGAAAAGAGGGGGGGGGGGGGGGGTAATTTTGTACTCTAATGATGCTTGAAAATGAAGGATTTCTTTTAAACTGTGGTTTATTTGAACAACTAAGAGTCATACTTATCTGCAGTTATTTTTTTCAATTTCTTAGATACTTCTTAAAATAATTATCTGAGTAAATTCTATTTAAACATGATTATTTTAAAGCTATATTTCATCACAAATGCTTATAAAAAATTCAAAAGATGATGTAAATAATAAAAAAATACAATATAAGCTACTACATGCATTTATCAGTATGTTTCAATAAAATAAAATGTATTTCAGCTATGCATTCTCAAGAAGGAGGAGATTAATGAACCCACCCCCCTTACAATGAACAACACATGGGCACTCTGAGGATGATCCCTTTTCTTCCATTAAGAGTTCCAAGGTATGGTTTTCTTAGAAAATCTAGTTAATCTCTTAATAATTAATTTATTTAGAACTTTTTATAGATTATTAGAAAATAAATTTCTTCAGAACTGCAGTTATTTAAGCACTTTGCTTACAATTGAGCACTGTATTCAGTCAGACAATATGATTTATCTGCCCTTGGAATTTAATCAATTTATTAATTATGTCAATATTAATAAATGATATGCAAATAAATATGTTTGCCTTTTATGAGAATATACATATCTAACACCAATTACATGAAATGTTCATGGAAATTGGCTAAAATGTAGGTCACCCCCCTTCAAAATTACAAAATTTTCATTGGGGATGTATTTGATTCTCTGATGCCAGCAACCCGTTGCTGATAAAATTCTAAGTAATCTTATGTACATTTGAACTAGATATAATTCTCTTTCTTTCCATTGATTATTTTATCTACATTACTTTTCCCTTTTTCCATAACTCAGCATTTTCATACAAAAAACTGCTGATTTTCTTCATTTTTCATTAATAACGGGTACCTGCTACCCTGAATGATAAACATGACCTATCTTGAGAAATTTTTAGAGATAATAAGAAAAACAAGCAAAACATATGCTAGATTAATCATTTTATTTCCAAAGTTTGAAAGAAAAATAGAAAAATGCTTCAATTTGTAGACATCTTTTCTGTTTCACAGATGTGGGTCTGATTGACGGGGGTGTGAAATGTAACAGCCAATGGTATACTTAAGCTAGGACTGACAGTCCCAATATTCAAGAGGTGAGATAACCAATGGATATGTGTTCTAAATATACTAAATTGACCACTTTTTATAAATGTTTCTTTTACTCTATAGGAAAAACCCCTACATAAACAAATACATGGGCGCAGACATTTTGGACACCCAAAGTTGTGCGGAGGAGAAAATGCTAGCTGGCGCGTGATTGGTCAATAAGAGAAAAGACTTGTTATGTATCTGACTAGTGAAATAAAGTTGATAAAAATCTCATATCAAGACTTGGGATTCTTTGAGATATATAGGAGTTACAGGTAAAAATTTGAAGGGAAGGGTGCCCTTTGGTTAGAGATTTTCATTTGGTGTCAAACGCACCTTGTTGTAAACAAATGGAAATTGAAAGTAAAAGTGCCGCGTGACGGTATATTTTTTCTGGCATGTTTTGTTTTCCAATATCTCGAACTTTCACGGCAAAAAGGTCATTTGCCCAAAATTCAATATATGTATGAGTGACAGGGGCTCAAGTTTGTATGGAAGTCTATGGGAAAACATTTGGTGGTGTTTGTCCTATAGAATAGGTATTATTTCATGGATAAACATTGATTACAGCCAAAAAATCAATCAGTTCCTATTTTTTTGGCAATGAGATCATATTTTAGTTAGTTTTTACTATTTGTTTAAAAATTAGAGGGTTTGGGTAAACTGGGGCTCACAATGGGGACTGCACATGGTGAAAAAATGCCAAAATTTTTGCTCTAGCTCTCATATTTTCAATAAATGTACATGTAAAAAGTTTTAAATTTAAATTTATGCTGAAATTTACTGTGAATATTGTAGATGATACAATATTGATATTTATGGGCATCATCAATTCACAAAACATATGAATATCCCCCTCGCAGTTTGAGAAATTCATTTAAATTCATGTATTTTATGAGTGCAGACATTGGAATAGATTGACTAATCCTCTTTCAAATTTGTGTTAATCAGAGTTGATTGAATAACTTATAACAAAATTAGACTTCTGTTAAGTAATTAGGTTACTTTGATTTTAAACAAGGGGCCAAATACAGCAGCAAAGCCAATTTTAGTCATGTAATCAGTGCTGGCTTGATATAAAAGTTATACTTTTGGTGAAGCTTAGAGATTACTAGTAGGAAATTTAATTTAAAATACTGTAAAATATATTTTAGAAGAAAATACATTGAAAAAACAAGAAATTTGCAAAATTATTATTGAAAAAATGATGAAAAAAGTGTCTGAATATCCCTCCTCCTTGCCATATCAAATCTTGATTTCTGCAGAAAAGAGGGGGGGGGGGTAATTTTGTACTCTAATGATGCTTGAAAATGAAGGATTTCTTTTAAACTGTGGTTTATTTGAACAACTAAGAGTCATACTTATCTGCAGTTATTTTTTTCAATTTCTTAGATACTTCTTAAAATAATTATCTGAGTAAATTCTATTTAAACATGATTATTTTAAAGCTATATTTCATCACAAATGCTTATAAAAAATTCAAAAGATGATGTAAATAATAAAAAAATACAATATAAGCTACTACATGCATTTATCAGTATGTTTCAATAAAATAAAATGTATTTCAGCGATGCATTCTCAAGAAGGAGGAGATTAATGAACCCACCCCCCTTACAATGAACAACACATGGGCACTCTGAGGATGATCCCTTTTCTTCCATTAAGAGTTCCAAGGTATGGTTTTCTTAGAAAATCTAGTTAATCTCTTAATAATTAATTTATTTAGAACTTTTTATAGATTATTAGAAAATAAATTTCTTCAGAACTGCAGTTATTTAAGCACTTTGCTTACAATTGAGCACTGTATTCAGTCAGACAATATGATTTATCTGCCCTTGGAATTTAATCAATTTATTAATTATGTCAATATTAATAAATGATATGCAAATAAATATGTTTGCCTTTTATGAGAATATACATATCTAACACCAATTACATGAAATGTTCATGGAAATTGGCTAAAATGTAGGTCACCCCCCTTCAAAATTACAAAATTTTCATTGGGGATGTATTTGATTCTCTGATGCCAGCAACCCGTTGCTGATAAAATTCTAAGTAATCTTATGTACATTTGAACTAGATATAATTCTCTTTCTTTCCATTGATTATTTTATCTACATTACTTTTCCCTTTTTCCATAACTCAGCATTTTCATACAAAAAACTGCTGATTTTCTTCATTTTTCATTAATAACGGGTACCTGCTACCCTGAATGATAAACATGACCTATCTTGAGAAATTTTTAGAGATAATAAGAAAAACAAGCAAAACATATGCTAGATTAATCATTTTATTTCCAAAGTTTGAAAGAAAAATAGAAAAATGCTTCAATTTGTAGACATCTTTTCTGTTTCACAGATGTGGGTCTGATTGACGGGGGTGTGAAATGTAACAGCCAATGGTATACTTAAGCTAGGACTGACAGTCCCAATATTCAAGAGGTGAGATAACCAATGGATATGTGTTCTAAATATACTAAATTGACCACTTTTTATAAATGTTTCTTTTACTCTATAGGAAAAACCCCTACATAAACAAATACATGGGCGCAGACATTTTGGACACCCAAAGTTGTGCGGAGGAGAAAATGCTAGCTGGCGCGTGATTGGTCAATAAGAGAAAAGACTTGTTATGTATCTGACTAGTGAAATAAAGTTGATAAAAATCTCATATCAAGACTTGGGATTCTTTGAGATATATAGGAGTTACAGGTAAAAATTTGAAGGGAAGGGTGCCCTTTGGTTAGAGATTTTCATTTGGTGTCAAACGCACCTTGTTGTAAACAAATGGAAATTGAAAGTAAAAGTGCCGCGTGACGGTATATTTTTTCTGGCATGTTTTGTTTTCCAATATCTCGAACTTTCACGGCAAAAAGGTCATTTGCCCAAAATTCAATATATGTATGAGTGACAGGGGCTCAAGTTTGTATGGAAGTCTATGGGAAAACATTTGGTGGTGTTTGTCCTATAGAATAGGTATTATTTCATGGATAAACATTGATTACAGCCAAAAAATCAATCAGTTCCTATTTTTTTGGCAATGAGATCATATTTTAGTTAGTTTTTACTATTTGTTTAAAAATTAGAGGGTTTGGGTAAACTGGGGCTGACTAATCCTCTTTCAAATTTGTGTTAATCAGAGTTGATTGTATAACTTATAACAAAATTAGACTTCTGTTAAATAATTAGGTTACTTTGATTTTAAACAAGGGGCCTAATCCAGCAGCAAAGCCAATTTTAGTCATGTAATCAGTGCTGGCTTGA